>NC_081191.1:68559058-68731558 GCF_902713425.1 Acipenser ruthenus | reverse complement strand
CTGCCCATACTACTCCACATCAAGGGACGGTAACCAAGTCCATGCAGGTCTTGGAGATGGAGTGGTAAATGTACAACCTGTTATTAATTGAATAACTAAATAAATAAATCAGAATGAAAACAGTTCTTGACGCTGCTGAGAGAAAACCGGCAAAACTGTTTCAATTCCTGAGTTCGGTTACCTACTTGTTTTCATTCTGATTATTTGTTTAGGCTACAGCGTGTCCGTCAGCTCAACTAGCGAATGTCAGTGCAGTGTGATACCAAAAAAAATGAGTGGTTGGATTTGCTGTCAATCAACCCAAGTTTTTTGTTGGATCAGCTGTTTGAACATTTTTTTGTGTTTAAAGGCGCTGTAGTTATACAATGTAGTTAATGCAACTGTGTGCACAAGTCCCTCCTCCCCCGAACCTCCAGAAGATTAGGTACCATCGGCAGTCCTGCGTCAGTCAAAGAGTAATTACATTAGTCAGGATTTGTGAAATTAAATAAAATGGTTTGCTTTGCTTTGAACACCAAATGTGAAATGAACAACCATAAGTACGAATGAAATTATATATAGTTATTTATTATCATAATGTGAAATTTGATGCGCATGTTAAAAGTTCAAGTCCTTTGCTTCGTATTTCCTTTTTTGTTTTTAAACGGAAGTGTTCTGAACTGAATCTCTCTTTTTAACTATTTTGCACAACAGTGTATTTGGTTATTGGATCTTCTGTTAAAAAAAAAAAAGTTCTTTATTTTTCGAAAATAAAACGTCAATGCACTAATAAGAAATCAGGTTGCCAATTTCACCACTGTGACTATTCACCTTAAAAAAGTTACCATTGCCACCCTCTCCCGAAAAAAAATCCTGGCTACGCCACTGTTGCCAGGGTTTATTATTTAAAAATGCGCAGTTTATTTCAAACTTTCAAAACATAATAACATAACAAAGAGTGTCTAAGACCCTTCACCGTTATATTTGTTCTCGTGTGAGACTTTCACTTTTTCAGTCAGCGAAAATATGTGCTAAAACGGAGTGAATTTGAGCCCTGTTAAAATGGCAAAAATACAGCTACGTTTGGAGTTTTTCTACAACAAAAAAGCTAAACCTCCAACGCCAGAGACATCAACAGAAACCGAACCTGACTCTTCTGTAGTTCAGAATGTTACGAACAGCACAAGAGTGTGACGATCCTTCCATTTCAAACGCTCAGGTTAGTGCAGGTGTAGATGTCTGTCGATAAGAGACTCTTGCCTGTAAAGTGTTGTTTGCAGCTCTCTTGATTGTGACAATCTGGCGTAGAACTGTTTGTGATGAAATATCTGGTAATCTTAGAAAGCTAGCTTAATGTTTACATAAAAATGGTTAAATTCGGGCATCGGGTTTGAGCATTTTTTTTTTTTTTCGGGGGTGGGGTGGGACGGGGGATGGGGGTGCTGTGCCCCACCAGTTTTTCAAGCCATGAGTCGACAATGGGCGGGGTTAACCAAATAATTTAAAGTGGGTGGGGCTAACCACATCATTTCATAAACCTTACTTGTTGTGCACTTCCATTTACTATATCGGTATCAGGGATATTATTTAAATATTTCACACTTGGGTAAGAAAAGAATAGTATTATTATTTGTTTATTTTAGCAGACGCCTTTATCCAAGGCGACTTACAGAGACTAGGGTGTGTGAACTATGCATCAGCTGCAGAGTCACTTACAATTACGTCTCACCCAAAAGACAGAGCACAAGGAGGTTAAGTGACTTGCTCAGGATCACACAATGAGTCAGTGGCTGAGGTGGGATTTGAACCGGGAACCTGGTTACAAGCCCTGTTCTTTAACCACTGGACCACACAGCCTAATACAACATTTATATAAAATATATTAAAATATCATGATATAACAAGATTTGTTTAAATGATTATCCAGATACAGTATAATATACATAAGAAATTGAAATTGACTTTCAGCACACACAAAAAAAAGAAAGTAAAACATCTTTGGTGATGTGGGAGAGGAGAGTGCTGCAAGTTCCTTCATTTCTTCCTGTGAAATGAGAAAACGTTTTTCACAGTAATCATTACCCAACATCCTTTGAAGACCTGCAGCAACATATAGGCAAGGTTGATAAGGACTTCAGTTAAAATTCTGGTCTACCTGGATTAGTTTCTTGTGGTTTTACCCTAGAAGATAAATATCTAGAATATGGGAATATTGCCTGCAAGTGAGTAAAATGTTTTTCTTTCTTACGTTAGAAGTTGTTTCACCTTGAATGGAACTACCATATATTTGCAGAAATTAACTTTCAATGGATACTATGTCTCAAGTTAGAAATACGAGTTTCATTAGAGTTAATTTTGTTCAGTTTAAATAATAAGTAATGCAAATAAATACATAGTTTTAAGAATACAATTTTATCTATTTCTACCAACCTTCATTGTTTTGTCTGTTTCAGACCCCTCTACATAGGGGCAGGAATAGCCACAGTCAGTGTGACCACAAGCAGGCAGACAAGCAGCAGTGACCTCATCTTCAGAGCTCAACACTGAACCACAAGCATGTTGCAGGATGTTATATAGCAGTTTAGCTTAGGGCTCCTCTCAATTTCAAAAACCTCACAAAACAGCAAGAGAATGATATAGCAGTTTGGTGTACTGTAAAGCCTATAAAGTGAGATTTGGAGTGAAGATCTTTTACGAATGTTGAAGTATTGATGGATTAAATAATACTTAATATTTATGTAACTTTTGGACTTACAGAGACTAGGGTGAGTGAACTATGCATCAGCTGCATAATGGATTTAATTATGAGTTTTTGCCACTGAACAACACAAAAAAGTCCATAATGTCAAAGTGAAAAATAAAATCTACAAATTGTTCTAAATTAATTACAAATACAAAACAGAAAATAATTGATTGCATAAGTATTCACCCCCTTGAGTCAATATTTGGTAGAGGCACCTTTGGCAGCAATTACAGCCACGAGTCTATTTGTATAAGTCTCTACCAGCTTTGCACATCTGGACACTGCAATTTTTGCATCTTCACGAGCTTTCCAGGCCCAGACGCAGAGAAGCATCCCCATAGCATGATGCTGCCACCACCATGCTTCACGGTAGGGATGGTGTTCTCAGGATGATGTGCGGTGTTAGGCTTGCGCCAAACATAGCGCTTAGCGTTGTGGCCAAAAAGCTCTATTTTGGTCTCATCACACCATAGAATCTTCTTCCACTTGGTCTCAGAGTCTCCCACATGCCTTCTAGCCGAGATTTGATGCAAGTTTTTTTCAACAATGGCTTTCTTTTTGCCACTCTCCCATAAGGCCAGTTTTGTAAAGCACCCGGGCTATTGTTGCCGTATGCACAGTGTCTCCCAGCTCAGCCGTGGAAGACTGTAACTCCTTTAGAGTTGCCATAGGCCTCTTGGTGGCCTCCCTGGCTAGTGCCCTTCTCGCCCGGATACTCAGTTTTTGAGGACAGCCTTTTCTAGACAGATTCACAGTTGTGCCATATTCTCTCCATTTCTTAATAATGGACTTTACTGTGCTCCGGGGGATATTCAATGCCTTGGAAATGTTCTTATATCCTACCCGATTGGTGCTTTTGAAGAACCTTATTCCGGATTTGCTTTGAATGTTCCTTCATCTTCATGATGTAGTTTTTGTTAGGAAATGTACTAACCAACTGTGGGACCTCCCAGAGACAGGTGTATTTAACCTGAAATCATGTGAAACACCTTAATTGCACACAGGTGGACACCATTCAACTAATTATGTGACTTCTAAAGACAATTGGTTGCACCAGAGCTTATTTAGGTGTGTCATAGCAAAGGGAGTGAATACTTATGCAATCAATTATTTTCAGTTTTATATTTGTAATTAATTTAGAACAATTTGTAGATTTTATTTTTCACTTTTCACTTTTTGTGTTGATCAGTAGCAAAAACTCCTAATTAAATCCATTTTGATTCCATTTGTAACACAATAAAATGTGGAAAAGTCCAAGGGGGGTGAATACTTTTGAGTGTCACTGTGTGTGTGTGTATATATATATATATATATATATATATATATATATATATATATATATATATATATATATATAATGATGTCAGTCCGTCCTATAACCTCCAGATGTCCACATGACCAAATACAAACTCCCCATAAACTGATCTAAAGAATAAATAAGTTATTAACACATTAACTATTGGCTAATGAGTAATTATAGCTATAGAAATTGAGGCAATCAAGGCTTTTGGTTTTAGAAAAAGAAAAAAAACATGACTGTGCCAGATTACAAAATGTACATCAGTACCCATTTGCAGTCATGCACTGTGACGACAATATATTTTTCATAATCTGCCATTTATCTTTAGAACATTATAGAAAGGCTTTAGTAGACAGACATTTGAAATTACTGAAAAAAGAGATCTTAAAGTTGCAACCCTTAGCATATAGATGAATCATTTCCCTGATGTTAAAAACCAAATTGCAACCAGAGATATATTTTTTAAAAATATTGCTCGAGCAGGAATATGTATTTTAAAGATCCTCAAGGAGGCTAGTAATCCAAGATTCAGGGCCACACTGTAAATGGCATTGCCTATATCTTGAAGAAATATTTAAATAAAAATATTATAATAGAAATCCCAAATCCAAGAAAGAAGATAACCACTCTAATTTTTTAAGCCTTTAAGAAATTGGATTTAAAGCTTGATTAGTCATTAGCCTTTTCTGTGTGTTAATTCATCGTGTCAAAATTGGTAATGTTTAATTATTGTTAATTACACATATTAGGTGTACTCCACTGACATTGTGTGGTTGTAGGACTAATTTACAGATCAGAAAACCTTTAAAAGATTGCATGAAATTCTCAAGGACTTACTCAAGTGTTAAAGCTTTGTGAACACAAGAAAACAGCTGTCAAAAGCATTCTGTCTTAAAAAGACATAAATCCATTAAAATGAACACCCTCCCACCAACCCACATCCTACACACACACGCATATACACAAACACACACAAGAAGAATACCAATTTCAAAAGATACCAAAATAAACTCAAGAACAAAGTGTTTTTTATTTTTGTTCTTTATTAAAATTTCTTCATGTAGACAATGTGGGGAAGCTATAAAAAAAGGCCAACAAGATGCTCGGATATATTGTGATAAGTGTTGAATTTAAATCAAGGGAAGTAATGTTAAAACTTTACAATGCATTAGTAAGACCTCATCTAGAATATTGTGTTCAGTTCTCGTCACCTCGTTACAAAAAGGATATTGCTGCTCAAGAAAGAGTGCAAAGAAGAGCGACCAGAATTATCCCGGGTTTAAAAGGCATGTCGTATGCAGACAGGCTAAAAGAATTGAATCTATTCAGTCTCGAACAAAGAAGACTACGCGGTGATCTGATTCAAGCATTCAAAATGCTAAAAGGTATTGACAATGTCGACCCAGGGGACTTTTTCGACAAGGACCAGGAGTCACAAATGGAGATTAGATAAAGGGGCATTCAGAACAGAAAATAGGAGGCACTTTTCTACACAGAGAATTGTGAGGGTCTGGAACCCGCTCCCCAGTAATGTTGTTGAAGCCGACACCCTGGCATCCTTCAAGAAGCTGCTTGATGAGATTCTGGGATCAATAAGCTACTAACAACCAAAAGAGCAAGATGGGCCGAATGGCCTCCTCTCGTTTGTAAACTTTCTTATGTTCTTAAAATGTTTGTTTACTTAGGCATGAGCATGCTGTATATGCTATCCTGACACAGATACATGATTTACTAGCGCAGGATTAAAAAAAAAAAAAAAGAACAATATTTGGTTATCAGGCCAGCATGCATTTGACTGTGATTTTTCTGCACTTCGACTGGCAGGATCACGACGTCACTTGTTGGATCCACCTTCACATTAGGACAGGATCAGCTGTATGCTGGGGAAAGGTGAGAATCCTTTTAATAAAACTTCCCATGTAGTTTGTTTAATGTTTGGTATCACTTATCCTCCAAATGGGCAAAATCTGCTACGATCACAAGATATATGGTGTCTGATTTAGTTGCTTGATAAGGAAGAAATCTAGATGGTGCTATTTTTTCATCAGCGTGTGTCAACATTCTATAGAACCATTGAATAGTAGACCCCTCTATCTGGTAAATAGGGGCATATTAATCAAGCTTGTAAAAACTGAAGCATTTCACTTTTTTTTTTTTTTTTTTATAAATTTAGTCGTTGCCAATTATTTTTTATTATTTTCTCCCCAATTTGGAATGGCCAATTATTTTATTATGCTCAGCTCACCGCTACCACCCCAGGGCTGACTCTGGATGGCGAAGACAAACACACGCTGTCCTCCGAAGAGTGGGCCAATTGAGCGCCGCCCCCTGGGAGCTCCCATCCTCGGTCGGCAAAGGAATAGCCTGGACTCGAACTCGCGATGTCCAGACTATAGGGCACATCCTGCACTGCACGTGGAGTGCCTTTACTGGATGCGCCACTCGGGACCCCCGGCATTTCACTTATTGTTCATTACAATGGATCTTGTATCATCCCGCAACCACGCTGGGTTTCACTGAGGTCATTGTGATAGAGCTGATTGTTTTAATATTTTCAATATTGTTTTTCAAAGTGTGCTAAATCAGTTTTTCCTGTTGCTATGGCCAACGGTTTCATCCTAGGAATCTGAAAAATAGTAATGGCATTTGCAAAGTTGTTTCTATTATCAATAATTGTATTAAGAGTTCCAAAATAATGCAATGTAGACATGATTTTAAACAAAAACTGACAAGTTTAAATATCTTTTAATTGATTTTTAAAAAACAAATTAAAAAAATGGACTAACTGAAGGTGACATGTTTTCTGATTGATTTGGTAATGAAGTGCCACATAACACTGCAGTCTAGGGAATGGCTACAGGAAAGATAACTTACTGTTACAGGAGCCTCCTTTTTAGCTGATATTACAGATAGGCAGCCCAGACAAGGTCTTGGACGTCTCTTTGGGTTGGCTTCGAATTGTCTCTTTTCTCTGATCGGAATGTCTGGAGGGGAGGTGGCCTTCTGGTAAGATAGCAATAAGATTTAAAAAATGACATCTCTGTAAAAATTAAAAAAGGCAGTACCCCACCATCAAGTATAATTTTACACTAAAATATTTTGTCTTATTAACTTTAATTAACACCAACGATATTCATCCACAAATTAGTTCATTGTGTAAACATATCCCAGGGTTTCTACTGCGCATCTCCTTCTACCTTCCTTAGCTCCACACATTCCCACAATCCCCTTCTGCTACTGCACACTCTGAAAAGAGATCCCACTGGATGAGATTGTTTATTACATCTTTAAAGGGAGCGTATAAAACCAATGAACTACTCCATTGCATGTTAAACTTATTTTCGATCAACCAATGAGTTAGAAATAAGTGTGCATGACATGGCCAGTGACTGTGACTTATTCGTGCTGCAAATGATTTGATGTTACACCACCACTCTCTTACTTCAGACAAACACCACAACCCCTAGTCCTTTACACATTTACACATTTTTTATAAACAAAACACAAAACATCCATATAAGATGGATATGTGTAAAAGATCTGAATCATTGATATGTCCAGAGGGTGAAACAATGTGGCAGGAAAATGGTTCATTTTTATGGGACAGCACTGGTAATGGAACCTAAGTTAAAAAAAATAAAAATAAAATCAGGAAGATAAGCTGTGTACCAAACATAGACAATAACTCAAAAGTGAATTAAGTTTCCGATTGTATACCTGGCTATACACAGTTACTACTGATATAAAGACATTTTGGCTCATCTAACCTAGGTCTATGGCATATCCTGAACACAGATTATTACAAAAATATGATTTCAAACAGCATACAAATGTAAGGGGACAGAAAAAAATAATAATTTGAATCTATCTGTCTCTCTAATGCGGGTTCCTAAACATCACGTTGTAATTCTAATTACCTTTTCTTGTCCCTTGTCAAATCTGCCCCATACTGTGCTGGCTTAGCCGCCTCCAGCATCTTCACCATCTCCGTCCAGCAAGGATACAACACCAGGAGAAGCAGGTCTTTTTTTACAAATCTGAAAAAAATACATTTGTATTTTAGATGTAATTTCTTGTCACGGGACATTATGTAAATGCTATTATCCATGGTGCTTACGACAAACATTTACACTTGGGTCTCTTTGAGAAAGACATTACTAAATCTCAACAAAGAATTTGCCATGCTTACAATTTGCCTATGCTTATGTATACATATACATCTCCTGCCACGTAAACTCTAAACGATGAACATGACATATCAACAGTATGTACAGGATAGAATAAGAATTAGCAATGAAATGTTTAAACACAGTCTGATGAGGGATTATCCAGATGTATGTAAAACTGTGTGACATTCACAATCTTGTATATTATCATTAATGTATACTCTATAATGTTGATGCTAAGTTTCCTGTCAATTGGATAAACAGTTTGTAACAAATTGTGTGTGTGTGTGTACAGCCACCTCCACTTCATCCCCTTCGCAATGGATTTCATCCCCAGCTGGGGATAACAGAGCTGGTATGAAAATCCAACTGTAGTCTCCCTTGGAGCACCAGACAGTGGCATGAATAAAGAGATTAGAAATCGCCCGCTTAGAGGGTATAAACTATCTCTTTAAAGTTTAAAATTACCAGCTTTTAGTGGTTGGTGTCCAGTCGTCATTTTTTACAGTTTCTTCGTTTCACTTTTCCTTTTGTTCAGTCATCCTGGTGCAATATATATATATATATATATAAAATAAAGAGCTAGTTATAACTTTTAAATGAATCTTAACCTCAAAAACACTATCAGGGGGTCCTCGAGTGGCTCACCTGGTAAAAGCGTGGTTGTGTGGTCATACAGCACAGGTTCGCGTCCTGGCTGTGCAAAGTTGTCGGTCTTCGCTGTGAATTCCAAAGGGAGCGTAACATTGGCTCTGGCACTCCCGTGGGTTAGGGAAGCAAAAACAAAAGGGACTGTTTCTCCTCATTGCGCTACAGTGAACCCTGCTGGCCAGGCGCCCTGTGAGCTCAAAAGCGGACACCTGCAGGGCTGGCCTTTGTCCTCCAGAGGTCAGTAGCTCGCTGACATCCGCTCTCGAGTTCCTGGGTGTAAAAGAGGATAATAGTTTGGTTGTGGGATCGGAGGACGCCCACTAAACCTTTGGATCTCCTGAGCTGTGTAAGGAATTGCTGCGATGAGGAGAAAAAATAATTGGACATTCCAAATTGGGGAGAAAATCGGGGGTAAAATAATTGGGCACACTAAATGTATATATACATAACTTCACGTCTGTCCCCAGGCAGGACGATTGAGATATTCGGTAAAGAAACAATGCTATAATTAATCCCTGTAATTACGCCAATTACAGATGTTTCTTTTGCTCCTAAATTATATTGGGATGGTCAGTAAATCATTTGCTGACAATTGCATCATTCACAGAAGGTGTGCGGCAGGTGTGGGATTAATTGGGCCTATTTATATCCCCATCGCTCACAACTTCTTAATTTCATTTTCAGAAATTGTAAAACAGTTTGTGTTAACTCTATAGACACCAGCCCCCTATATACCAACTAAAGTCCATTTATATTAAATATTTAAGTACGAGCATCCCAGGGAGAAAACTAGAATAGCAAATGAGCAAGTGTGCTCAGGTCAGCGCTTTGTGGTAACTGCAGGTATTTGCATCACACTGCTGAATGACCAATAGCCACCCAGTACTGTACATTGCAAATGGGCTGTTTCATCTGAGCTCAACTGTGTTAACCCTGACCTATCGAGGTTAGTGAACCCTGTTGTTCTGATTATCAACATAATGTCAATAAATCTTACAACACTGCATCACACACTTAAAGCAGTTTTTGGCAAAAACACCCACCACCACTGTCAAGTGCATAGGAAAAACAACCATAGTTTAACTGCAGTGGAGAAGATTGGATTTAAATAATTGCAAAATACTGCATGTTTGTATATTGAAATAATGAACATGTTAATGATTATTAAAAATACCAATTGTAGTTGTTTTTTTCAGACAAACATAAAACTGTAGGCCACACTTTAGTTCAAGGACCAATTTATAAAACATCTACAATTTAAAGGTTTTGACAATTCTTATCCAGGAATACGGTTTTTATGAAAAACAAAATGTTTACATTACTAGTATCAAGCCTCGTGTCATACTATTAAGTAATTAAAAGACATTATAAATCCCTTTGTAACACTGCATTGCTACAACCTGTTATTACTATTTATGCAATAATACATTTCGAGATGCTTTATGTAAAAACTGCAGGATCTATTCAGTTGTTCTAAACTGGGTTAAAGTAAGGAATAAGGAAGATGACCATATAGCACGTGTGCAGTATTTAGACAGATCTGCTACAGTCCTCATTAAATGCACCTGCAATCCGCTGCATTTTAAAACTGTTGTTAAAATGCATTTCCACTCCACGTACGACATGCTTCCGTTTTCCCGTGTGCTACTATGCTTTCAAATCTGAACACAAAAATATATACAAGTGCTTATCTGGTTCCTAGTAGCTGATTGATCTCAAAACCTGGTCAGGTCGGGTCTTAAAGGATCCCAGTGATTCAGCATCAACAACATGTCTCGGTAACCCATTCCATACCATCACCAACCTCTGTGTAGTATGTCTCCACCAATTGGTGTCCTCTGGTCTGGTGTTAGTGCTGTGCTTTAAGTAGTGACTACAGTTACATTATTCCTGTAACAGATCTTCATAAGACCCGTCTGATTAATCTCTCCAGGGACGCATTATCTTTTTTGTAGTGCAGGGACCAGAGGCAACATAGTATTCCAAGTATGGTCACTAAGTGCATTTTTAAACTTCTGTTTGACAAATTCAGAAATGGCAAATAAACCATAAAGCCTGTAAAAATGTGGATTTTCTTCTCTTGCCCAGCTTAATTCCAATAGAAATGTGTGAAATGTCCTTTCAAGAACAAGACTCTTCATTTACTTTTAAACAGCCTACCTTTAGTTAACATCCCCAGCAAAACCCTGTCAGCAAACAGTTTAAAGCGATATTTTCTAATGTATCATAATAGTCATTTATTTAAAACAAAACAAAATAGACAAGAACAACATTGCAGGCCTTTTGTAAGCTGTGCTGTTTCTTTAATATACATTTTCTTTCTACCAACCTTTTTTCCTTTGCCCGTTTCAGACCCCTCTTGCTTGGGGGCAGCAATAGCCACAGTCAGTGTGACCACAATCAGGCAGACAAGCAGCAGTGACCTCATCTTCATAGCTCAACACTGAGCCACAAGCAGGGTGCAGGGGGTTATATAACACCTTAGTTTAGGGCTCCTCTCAAAAGGTCAGAAACCTTACAAAACGTAGAGGTTATGGTACAATACTGGGTGGTAACATGTTTTTTTTTATTTTAACAAAACTAGCAATTATACTAAAGAGAAAGTTCAGTACAAATTGCAGATATACAGCAGTTTACCTACTGCACAGAAACTACAACTAGGCTACAAGATGAGTTAACATACCTAGTTTTGGGGGATGAACAAATGTCTTTTCTGAACTGCAGTTGTATTTTCCTCTGAAACGGAAAACATTTTGGGGGTATGTCTGCACTTGTGAGATGTCTTGCTTAAGTGTCAAATGTCATATAATGTCCTTGGCAGAGGTCAAGGTAAAAAATGAGGATTGCAATTTAGGAATATGCCTTTAATATACATGGTCATGTGCTTTCTTTTAGGAGTGAGACTTGACATGCCTGCCAATGAGACTGCTAAATTCTGATTTTGTTTTTGCTTTTCTTGACAGAGAGCCAAGACTTATATTTACTCTAGCTGTTTTACTAAAGCAACAGGTCCCATCACCTTGACTTGTGTTCGAGAGACGATCCCGGATAACACATCTGACCTAACTAAACAGCACATCATTAAAAATCAACTTTAAAAAGGGTAAAATCCTTTTTGTTTATATCTCACACATTTCTTGTAAGTCCTGTAATGTCCCTTATTTATGTAAGCAGCTTCAAGTGAAATTGTAATACCTTTTGAGATGTTTGTAATCATTCCGAGTGGCTCATGTTCCAATTACTCAATAACTATGTGCTAAGGTGCTTTGACCTGAGTTCAGAAGCTGCTCTTCTGTTCTATTTACCAGCTACAGTACAGACTACTTTGCTTTTCATAGTGTGTTCAATTGTTAAAGTTCCTGATTGCACCACTAAATAAACCTGGTTTCAGTGGGTCTTAACACAGTGCTCAATTGTCTATTTGGGACCCCATTGCACTGTCATCAGAATCGCTTCAGTGAATATGTTAATGATGGGGCAGGCGCTCTATAACAGGGCAAGACGAGGCAAGTCTTCAGAATACCATTTCATTGTAGTATTTTTTTACATTTTCCCTCCATTTATGCGCCACAGAATCTGGGGCAAACTCCTTTTGCGTTTGCACTTGCATTTGCACTGTGATCAGAATACAGCCCTAAGAGTTTTAGTTTATAGACAGTAACAGTTTAAGATGTTTCTGTTAATAAAAGGTTTTTAAAACATACTTTTCATGTATTTTCCTTGAGAAACTATATAAAATAGGTAGGAAATGAAAAAATGATTTAAATGAATGTTTTTTGTTTTTAAATCAAGTGATTTAATTCTTGATTTAAATCAGTGACTTCAATCGACTTGATTTAAATCAGCCAACCCTGCAGTCAACACTCACATATCCGACCCTATAAAAATTTGACTTCAGTGACAGTTAAAGGAGTGTGACACATATCTGATTATTTTATTTTGGCCCGTTCCAACCCTTGTCAGTTTTTTCAGGGAACACAAAAAAGATACAATGTCAAAAATACATAGCTGAAAGGACTGTGTTTTAAAATACGTAGGCTTCCATTTAGATGTACTGTAGTTGGTTTTGTTGGAACAGTACTATATTTTCAATAGAAGTATTTTAATTCAGAATGATATGATTCTGAAAATATCACTTGCCAAAAGAGATGACTGTGGACACGTGAACTGTAATACAGTACATACTTTGAAATCTGGTACGTATTGTAGCAGTACGTAAATTTCCCCATTAACGGCCCAACAGCAAAATGATATCAAAATGTTACCCATCAGGGCCGTTTCTAGCCTTTTGGGGGCCCTAAGCAGGATTTGATTTGGGGGCCTCCCTTCACTGTAGCCCACTCCACTTGGCACGACATCAAACCAACATAGGCTTAAGCCTACTGTCTTGTAAATGTTTGTATGAGCACACATATGTACGAGCAAACATACAATGAACAAATAAAGACGTAAAGAATAAAGAGGGACCTGTTAGCAGCAACATCATCTTTTATTAACAAAAGGCAATGAAAACAAAGTCTGGAATAGGGTTGCCACCTTTGAGATATGAAAATACTGGACGCCCCATCCCCTCCTATTGTCTTCTTCTTCATTTGTCTCTGCCATTGTGACTAACGTTACAGTATGCTACTTAATAGTTTTCATTCAAAAGGCTGATGAATGATGCATGATTCCATGATGGCCCTGGGCATGACTCACTCACTAACAAAATCTGTAAATTATTTGAAAACTGATCACTGTGATTATTTATGAAAATCAATTTAAAAGAAAATATATTTATTTATTTATTTATTGCTAGGGGGGCCCCTAGCGGCAGGGGGCCCTAAGCAGTCGCTTATGTCGCTTATACCTAGAAACGGCACTGTTACCCATGCACAGAACTGCGTAAAAGGCAAAAAGCAATGCAATTTAGCAAAAGATTTAAAAAAAAACACCAGTTTCCACAATTATAACAGTATCCAAAGTCAGTATTTAAAATTGCAGAACATAGTGCTCGATAAGGCCCTAATGTCACAGTTCACTTGCAAATGAAAATGCACAAAAGCAACTAAAGATCACAGATTTAAAAAGAAATATAAAAATGCATCACAGTATCTAAAACTGTTTAATGACTTTTACATTAGCGTAGCTTCTCGTTCACTTTGTTTTTGCTGCATTTTCGTCATGTGAAATTGGAGGAAGTGCTGTGTAACTGCACAATAAAGACAGACTGATTTGGCATGGGAGAAAAAAAAAGTGGGTTGTGACAGATAACAAGTACATTGTAACACTGAATAGATTGGCTTTGTATCAGAAAACTGGAGACGGAGTCGGAAATCATGTGTGACGGGTAAGTGCATTCATTTGTGACATTATTTACATACAGTATATATATAAAATGGGGATTGATTTTATTCTTAATGCAGGGCGGTAAAACGCGACTAACCTGTATCTGGGTAACGGATAACCGAATGCTGACTGTATGTAGTTGGTGCTTTGGTTGGCAACAATGCATGTCTATATTGTCCCAATGGAGGATGATTATAGAGCATAATTTCTCAACAGCTGGTTGTTTTTACTAATAGCGAGTTATAAATAAAAAGTAACTTTGAGCAGTGCATAGTTACAAGTATGGGGGCATTACTTTATTAATGCACGGTCTATTTTAAAGTGGGTGGGGCTAACCAAATCATTAAAAGTGGGTGGAGTTAACAAAATAATTTAAAGAGGTGGGGCTAACCAAATCATTTAAATGGGGCGGGGACTCAGTGGCGACGCATAGGGGGGGCACGCCTGGTCACGTGCCCCCCCAGATTTCTGCCAGGCAGTGGCTTAGCCACTGTGTTATGATCGTTCACACTGAAACATGTGTAAGAAATTGCAATATTGTTATATTTTTCGCTTCCCATTATAGCGGGGCGGACGTGGCATGGGCGGCGCTGATTTTTCTTTTCGCTCACGGAAAGAACTTTTTATTTACCGCGTTGCTATCAACCAATGAGAATACATAAGCAAGCTGTACTTGCTCAACCCCAAACACAGATGCATGAAACATATAGGCTATGATTACTGTATATGCTATGTAGCCTAGCTACTACACATATCGATGTGGTAGCAGACATCTACTATGTAATGAGTAGCCTATGTATTTACATAGAATGCACTCGCCTCATGACATATCTTATTGCCAGCTGACCTCTCCAGCAGCCAGCCTACTAATAAGATTATCATTTTTCACGGATTGTGCAGCCAGCTTCATCAAGGGACGGTAACCAAGTCCATCCAGGTCTTGGAGATGGAGTGGTGGTAAATGTACAACCTGTTATTAATTGAATAACTAAAGAAATAAATCAGAATGAAAACAGTTCTGGACGCTGCTGAGAGAAAACCGGCAAAACTGTTTCAATTCCTGAGTTCGGTTACCTACTTGTTTTCATTCTGATTATTTGTTTAGGCTACAACGTGTCCGTCAGCGAATGTCAGTGCAGTGTGATACCAAAAAAAATGAGTGGTTGGATTTGCTGTCAATCAACCCAAGTTTTTTGTTGGATCAGCTGTTTGTACATTTTTTTGTGTGTTTAAAGGCGCTGTAGTTATACAATGTAGTTAATGCAACTGTGTGCACAAGTCCCTCCTCCCCCGAACCTCCAGAAGATTAGGTACCATCGGCAGTCCTGCGTCAGTCAAAGAGTAATTACATTAGTCAGGATTTGTGAAATTAAATAAAATGGTTTGCTTTGCTTTGAACACCAAATGTGAAATGAACAACCATAAGTACGAATGAAATTATATATAGTTACTTATTATCATAATGTGAAATTGAAATCTGATGCGCATGTTAAAAGTTCAAGTCCTTTGCTTCGTATTTACTTTTTTGTTTTTAAACGGAAGTGTTCTGAACTGAATCTCTCTTTTTAACTATTTTGCACAACAGTGTATTTGGTTATTGGCCTAAGACTCACCGTTTCAACGGTGTCAGTAGTGCTCAACAGAAAATAACATCCAAAAAAAATAAAAATAACAATAATATATATATATATATATAATTGCATGCCCCGGTATCTACGATATGGAGTCTTGCATGCCCCTGTAGCTACAATATGGAGTCTTTCCATCCACCTCCGATTGCTTCATTCCGGAGGTGCATGCAATTTATATATATATATATATATATATATATATATATATATATATATATATATATATATATATATATATATATATATATATTTGGATGCCCCGGTAGCTAAATGCTTAGTTACGGCGCTGGGCAAAACCAAAGCCCATGGCCAGTATACAATATTTTTCTGTATGCATTATTTTCTGTTGAGCACTACTGACACCGTTGAAACGGTGAGTCTTAGGTCGCCTGCGGATACATTAGTCCAATCAATGCGTCTGAACCTGGTGTGTAATCCCAAGGTAACTGTTCACTGTTAACACGTTTTAATACGTTAATTCACGTTTAAGTAATACAGTGTCCCCTTCAGACATGTTAATGGAGAGATTCGGAAATAACATTCAAAACTACACTCTAAAAAGTAAGGGTTCTTTGAGGGTTCCTCAGGGAACCTTAGGGTTCTATTGCAAGTTTTTTTCACAGTAAGGGTTCGTTTGGGAACCTCTGGTTGCTGTGTCTAATATAATATTGCAAAGGGTTCATCTTAGAACTCTTTATATCAATACATTGTAAATTGTGCTCTACAATATTGATGTGCAAATCGCAATTTTTAATACACAATACATGATGAGAGAAAAAGTCTGTCATAAAAAGGTAAACACCATAAATGGTTATAATTTTGTACACGGTATTGAGAGGAAATCAAAGGGCAGATAATATTTTGCCAAATATTTAACTAGAATTTATAATAGTATATGTATGTATAACATGTCCGACATTGCAATTATTCCTCACAGGTCCTTTGTCGGACTGGGTCCGACATCATTATAGCAACGCAATAAACGGGTGTTTAGTCGTTTTTTCTCCGGAAAAAGCCGAGAAAACCATTCAATTGCCGAGTGGTAGCGACAGGAGCCGAGACAAGTCGGAAAAAAAAAAAAAAAAAAAAGGCGTATTTCATGAATAGTCATACATGATATCAGCTATCAGATAATGGGCGTCCATAATAAACAAGCTGGCTAAGTGCGTCAGCGCACTGAGACTATCATGGACATTTGCAGAGCTTTTTTCAGATGTTATAGTAATAAAATAATGATTTGGATCGCATTATTGAGGAGTTTGGTGATAAAACGAGTGATCTGGAGATGATCGATCGGTATGTACGACTATTATTATTATTATTATTATTTATTTCTTACACAGCTGAACGCTATAGCAAACAAAAGGCTGGGGAGGGGCTGGAGATGCCTAGTGTGTGCTTTGTTGATATGCAGGGCCATTTAAACCCGTTTGACTGTGAAAAAAAATACTTTTAAACAGCGCGTATAAAATTAACTGCGCGTGTGAAAATTAATTAGACCTGGCGTGCCTGACGCGCGATTAATAAATGGACCGCAAAGGGTTGTTAGCCTTTAGGCGTAATTCGGGGGATGTCGTAGAGGGCGCTCTCCCGCTTTGCGCTCCTTTTTTCTTCTTATCCTATTTCCTTTTCTTTGGCCTATCTTACCTTCCCTCCGTGGCATCCTGCCCGGTAGCGTCCGCGATCTCTTCCGGGTGGAAACTGATCCCAGTTCAGCCTCATTTAGTATTTACAGCCAATCCCACAATGCAGCGCTCGCCACGTCAATTATTAGGGCATGGCCAGCACTGCTCCACGTATGTGTTATTGGCTGCCCCTCCTGTCTATCTCGCTCTCCTTTTCTACTTTAACCCAGCACTATTTCCGCTTCCTTGTCTGTATTTGTTTTTTGTTCCTCCTCCTCCCCACCTCTGCTCCTTTCCATATCGCACTGTCCGCACAGGGCTCCCTCAGGGGGGGAAGTGAGTCTCACTCCCCCGGCTGTCCGGGTCGGCCTCTCGTCTCAACCACTGCCGCCCGGCTGTTCCTCGCCGGCCTGAGGGGACCCCCGGCCACATCCTATTCTTCTGCTGCTTATGCGCTAAGCCTTCCAGGCCTCAACCTTGCTGTCCCATCTCCTCTCTTCTATTTCAGGTCCAGGACCATTTCAGCCCCCTCATGCAGTAGGCCGTGCCTCCACCTGCCGAGCGGGCCCCGACCGAGGGGGGGGGTTCTCTGTTTTCGTCTCTCCTAAACGGACACGAGACACTTTTTCCTAAGCTCTACACGCCGCCCAGCTGCCAGCTTAGCTGCCTGAGGATGCTGCACTGAGTTGCGAAGGATCTGTCCTTTTGTCCTGTTCGTCCCCTTCCTGTCTCTTGCTCCACTAAACGCCCAGCAGCCAGAGGATGCTGCCTGACCCGTCGGGAGCGAGAGTCAGTTTGTTGTATGTTATATGTCTAAACTTTGCTCTCTCTCTCACTTTTACGTCACCCAGCAGTCGGAGGATGCTGTCTGACCCGGCGGAAAGTGTTTATATCTAATCCTTTGCTCTTCTCATGTCTCCCTCTCTACGTCGCCCAGCAGCCAGAGGATGCTGCCTGACCCGACGAGAAGGGAAAACTCCCCTGCACAACACAATACAACATAAATAAATAAATAAATAAATACATTATGCTATCGCTGGCAAAAGGCTGTTTGAAATTTTTAACTACTAAAAGTAGAAAAAGCGCGGTCGACGAAGAAATGCTCCAGCAACAGCGGTTGCCCTCTCAACCAATCAGCTGCCATCGCAACCCACAGCGCGAGGCAGGTGTTCAACGTTTCTTCACAGGCGGTAGAGCTTTCTTCACTGAGAGGTGAGTAAAACCTTTTAATAACGCTAATTATCTTTATTTGTGTGAATGAATGAAAAAAATATAAACTAAAGACGTACAGACAGCTGTACAACATCCACGATTAAAATAAAAAAGGTTATTTTGCTTTTGTTAATGATGCGGGTCAATGATAGAATTTCTGAGGTAATTTTTTTTTTTTTTTTTACTAAACCTGATGACGATAATCAATTGGCCTGAACTGTAAGAGGAAAAAGGTAATACTTATGATACTTCTGGGAACTTTCTGACGTAAAATGTTTCATTAAGTCTATTGTTTAATGACGATTTCTAGGATACATGAGTATTAAGTATGAGGTAAATATATGATTTGCTTCTCTGCTACGATTTCTCGGGCGGTTCTGTTACGAAAATAATAAAACACAAATTACTGTATCTTTTTCTCTTGACTAAATGAGACTTTTTTTAACGACGTTCTTTTAAAACCATGGTGTTTAATATAATTTGTCACTCATGCAAACTGAAAACAATTTTATTTTAGTACTACTGTAAAAAAAAAAACAACGTTAAAATACAGTACTGAATAATAATTCCTGGTAATTGTGTGACAAAGCATTAAGTATTGTAGTTTACGGTGTCAATATATGACAGCGTCTGAAATGGTGCGCATCACTTGAACAGTTGAGTAAGCGTTCCAGGCATGTAGACAAAGACGTAAACACACAAACAGATTTAATAAGAAAAAGAGTCACTACATATTATTTCTAACAGGTGTTTTCAATTACATGATAGAAAAAATCAATGTAATTCTGCATATGAAGTTAATTTGATGCATTGGTATTGGGAGACACAAGTACTGTACCTCTAATCAATCTGATCACTTTAGAGGAGGGGCAGTTTCAGTTGCCAACAAACAGCATATATCTTAAAGTGCAAAGGAAAAAAGTGTGTGATCCACAAATGTTTTCGGGAGTACTGTGAGCTTCAGGAAAAACTAAACACAATTTCAAGCCGTCCTTTTAACTAACAGACAAATATTCTTTCATGAAAAAAAAGGTTTTCTTTCAAAAACTATTTTACACAACTTTCTACTGTCAATTCAACTGCTGTAGAGAAACATATATATATATATATATATATATATATATATATATATATATATATATATATGTATATTAATTGGCTCACATAGCAGACTTTATTGACCATGTTGTTTGGTCAAGATGCATTATGCTGTATGATATTAAACAGCTGATCCTTTTGCTTGACTGGGCAAGGTGAGTATGGGCACATGTTCATACAATCCTTTGGCTCTAAGTCTGGGCAAGGTGGGGCTTGTTTAATCATGTCAAGCATGTGATCATTTTGCCTAGACATGGTCCATCTTACCAGTTTAATGTTACCAGGGGCTTAGCTAGGAATAGATTTTTACTGAGGCAAAAATCAAATTTTTGTCTAAAAAAAAACCAAAACCCTGTGCATATCCTGTTCATGTTACGAAGGTGAAATTTATCATATTTTAAAGCCTGGAGACTATTAATGCAAACTGCAAAGCGATACAACAAATTCCTAAAATTACCCTATTCACACTGTTAGAAATATGTGATATTAAAAGGACAAGAAGAATAGAAGTTATAGATATGAACACGTAGATGGGTTTATACCTTCATTGAGAGACATGCGTTTGGTTCACTGCTATTGAAGTTAATGCTGACACTGATGACACTGATGCTACAACTGGAGCTGGTAAGACTGGTGCTGCTACTTCCAAATATTTAACTAGAATTTATAATAGTATATGTATGTATAACATGTGTATTGTAGTTTATTTCCATTTGTATCCATCTTGAACAGAACCTTTAATTGGATAAATATGTAGGAGAAACCCATACGACGTTCAACACAATAATAAAACCTCAGGGCAAGATGCCCCTGCACAACACAATACAACATAAATAAATAAATAAATAAATAAATACATAAATAAATGGATTATGCTATCGCTGGCAAAAGGCTGTTTGAAATTTTTTAACTACTAAAAGTAGAAAAAGCGCGGTCGACGAAGAAATGCTCCAGCAACAGCGGTTGCCCTCTCAACCAATCAGCTGCCATCGCAACCCACAGCGCGAGGCAGGTGTTCAACGTTTCTTCACAGGCGGTAGAGCTTTCTTCACTGAGAGGTGAGTAAAACCTTTTAATAACGCTAATTATCTTTATTTGTGTGAATGAATGAAAAAATATAAACTAAAGACGTACAGACAGCTCTACAACATCCACGAGTAAAATAAAAAAAGGTTATTTTGCTTTTGTTAATGATGCGGGTCAATGATAGAATTTCTGAGGTAATTTTTTAAAAATGTTTTTTTTTACTAAACTTGATGACGATAATCAATTGGGCTGAACTGAGAGTGGAAAAGGGTAATACTTATGATACTTCTGGGAACTTTCTGACGTAAAATGTTTCATTAAGTCTATTGTTTAATGACGATTTCTAGGATACATGAGTATTAAGTATGAGGTAAACATAAGATTTGCTTCACTGCTACGATTTCTCGGGCGGTTCTGGTACGAAAATAATAAAACACAAATTACTATCTTTTTCTCTTGATTAAATGAGACTTTTTTTATCGACGTTCTTTTAAAACCATGGTGTTTAATATAATTTGTCACTCATGCAAACTGAAAACAATTTTATTTTAGTACTACTGTAAAAAATAAAAAAACAACTTTAAAATACAGTACTGAATGATAATTCCTGGTAATTGTGTGACAAAGCATTAAGTATTGTAGTTTACGGTGTCAATATATGACAGCGTCTGAAATGGTGCGCATCACTTGAACAGTTGAGTAAGCGTTCTTTCGCGGGCTAGGATGTAGGCTACACCGCCTTGCAGGTCCAGTGTGCCTAACAACAGAACATTAACATAACATTAAACACCAAATCCCAAATCACAAAGCGCACGCACACACGCAGTCCAGTGACCACGCCTTCCTGCTCGCACACAACATTATAAACATAAACATTTGGCTGCCGAGAAAAGCTTAGCTATTTTTCTGTTCGTATGTCACCAGGCATGTAGACAAAGACGTAAACACACAAACAGATTTAATAAGAAAAAGAGGCACTACATATTATTTCTAACAGGGTTTTTCAATTACATGATAGAAAAAAATCAATGTAATTCTGCATATGAAGTTAATTTGATGCATTGGTATTGGGAGACACAAGTACTGTACCTCTAATCAATCTGATCACTTTAGAGGAGGGGCAGTTTCAGTTGCCAACAAACAGCATATATCTTAAAGTGCAAAGGAAAAAAGTGAGTGATCCACAAATGTTTTCGGGAGTACTGTGAGCTTCAGGAAAAACTAAACACAATTTCAAGCTGTCCTTTTAACTAACAGACAAATATTCTTTCATGAAAAAAAGGTTTTCTTTCAAAAACTATTTTACATAACTTTCTACTGTCAATTCAACTGCTGTAGAGAAATAAATATATATATATATATATATATTAATTGGCTCACATAGCAGACTTTATTGACCATGTTGTTTGGTCAAGATGCATTATGCTGTATGATATTAAACAGCTGATCCTTTTGCTTGACTGGGCAAGGTGAGTATGGGCACATGTTCATACAATCCTTTGGCTCTAAGTCTGGGCAAGGTGGGGCTTGTTTTATCATGTCAAGCATGTGATCATTTTGCCTAGACATGGTCCATCTTACCAGTTTAATGTTACCAGGGGCTTAGCTAGGAATAGATTTTTACTGAGGCAAAAATCAAATTTTTGTCTAAAAAAAAAACCAAAACCCTGTGCATATCCTGTTCATGTTACGAAGGTGAAATATATCATATTTTAAAGCCTGGAGACTATTAATGCAAACTGCAAAGCGATACAACAAATTCCTAAAATTACCCTATTCACACTGTTAGAAATATGTGATATTAAAAGGACAAGAAGAATAGAAGTTATAGATATGAACACGTAGATGGGTTTATACCTTCATTGAGAGACATGCGTTTGGTTCACTGCTATTGAAGTTAATGCTGACACTGATGACACTGATGCTACAACTGGAGCTGGTAAGACTGGTGCTGCTACTTCTGGAACTGATGCTGACACTGCTGGGACTGGCAGGACTGGTGCTGCTACTGCTGGAACTGGTAAGACTGGTGCTCCTACTGCTGGAACTGGTAAGACTGGTGCTGCTACTGCTGGAACTGGTAAGACTGGTGCTGCTACTGCTGGAACTGGTAAGACTGGTGCTGCTGGGACTGGTAAGTGGTTCTGCTACTGCTGGGACTGGTAAGAGTGGTGCTTCTACTGCTGAAACTGGTAAGACTGGTGCTGCTGGGACTGGTAAGACTGGTGCTGCTACTGCTGGGACTGGTAAGAGTGGTGCTTCTACTGCTGGAACTGGTAAGACTGGTGCTGCCACTGCTGGGACTGGTAAGACTGGTGCTGCCACTGCTGGGACTGGTGCTGCTACTGCTGGGACTGGTAAGACTGGTGCTGAAACTGGTAAGACCGGTGCTGACACTGCTGGGACTGGTAAGATTGCTGATACTAATGCTAAGACTGATCGGACTGCTGAGACTGTATGATGCCACAATTAAAAACTGATTTAGAAGACTTTACTTTAAATCAGGGTTTGCTAATCCTCCTATGGCCTGATCTATCGAAACGCTGTAACACTTCCTCCTGGGACATGTCCGCACATATTAGCAGGGCAAGGCCATTCAGTCTATTTTTACCCATACTGCTGCGAGACCAATCAAACATATCGAAACAATGCACTCAGTTAAACTCTTTGTCATCATGAACAGAGACCGTAAGAATCTGTTTGCTGCGGAAAACACGTACTGTCTATATGCTGTCAGAGAATATTTGTTTTTACACTTGGGGCGGGGCAAAAAACATGCAAGGATTTTTTTGTTTGTTTGTTTGAGAACCAAACTAATACACTTATCATATATCATCATGAACAAAGACAATGTTGCTTTAAATGTACAGAAATCTACTTTAAACTGCTTCTGGTGTACAGAGGTCAAGGTTGAACGTGGCGCACTGTCCGTGTCTCATTCATGCTGGAACGTAGCTGCAGTTTACTTCAGTATCCAGTGCGTGGTTACCACTGAACAAGCTGTTTAAAGATGCTGAAAATGATTAATAAATAAATAAATAAGTAAATAAATAAATCACCTGTATTAAAAACTTTGGATTTTTGTCTCTAACGAAAACATTCGGAATATATATATATATATATATATATATATATTTTTTGAACTGCTGTTGCCAAACAGTGAATTTATAAATAGAATTACCTCCAATTCTTCTAGCCCATGGCATCAAATACAATACATGAAAAGTATTAAAAACTAACAGCTATAAATTATTACATCAGGGGAGAGGGATGGTGTTGAAATTGAAGAATTAAGGGAATGGGAATATGCAAATAAAGATGATCACAATATAACGTAAGATGCTGCGTCAGCATTTTATTTTTAAAATACAGTGTAAGTGATTTATTTTTCTGTTTTTTATTTTTTTATTTTTTATTTTTTAAGGACCCTACAACTCCCACACCTGTCATTATCTGGGGAAACCCCTTCCATCTTGATACAAAAATTGGTCTGAGAATGAATGGACAACATTTACTTGCTGAGGAGGCTGTGTGGTCCAGTGGTTAAAGAAAAGGGTTCGTAACCAGGAAGTCCACGGTTCAAATCCCACCTCGGCAAACTGACTCATTGTGTGACCTTGAGCAAGCCACTTAACCTCCTTGTGCTCCGTCTTTCGGGTGAGACATAATTGTAAGTGACTCTGCAGCTGATGCATAGTTCACACTCCCTAGTCTCTGTAAGCCTTGGATAAAGGTGTCTGCTAAATAAACAAATAATAATAACCTGAGGCCCTCACCCAGAGATTTGGGCTTCTTTTTTCCTTGTATTTTGTGTACAATATCAAATACCCACAGAGAAAAAACAGCCTAATATTATATTGAGAAATGTATTTTGGGTACTCCAAAAAGATCTGAAAACTCCACCTAGTATAGTGGGAATAGTAAACTTTCTTTTGTCAGGCGCCAGGTCGGGAAAGCAATAAGGGTGTTGGTTCTGCTATAATAACCACAGGCTCAGGGATTACTATTTTTTTTTTTTTTCTTTTGAGCAGACACCCTTACCCAGGGCAACTTACAGTTGTATACAGCTATGCTGATGATAACCACCTGTTATCTGTCCCTAAAGCAAGGACATTCTTCTGCCTGGGTGTTATTAGCTACTTGCCTTACAGACATCAAGCATTGGATGTCACAGAATCTCCTAATGTTGAATTGAGATAAAACAGAGGTTATGCTAGTGGGCTCACAGAACCAACTAAAAGGAAATGTAGGATTACATGAGCACGACCCTTGCAGTCTCTCATCAAAATTTAAAGTCGAAATTAAGAGTTTGAGGGTAATCTTTGAGTCTGATCTATCATTTTAGACTCATACTAGGGAAGTTACTAAAGTATATTTTTACCATTTGAGAAATATAGCCAAACTTAGACCAACTCCCCAATAATGTTGTTGAAGCTGACATCCTGGGATCCTTCAAGAAGCTGCTTGATGAGATTCTGGGATCAATAAGCTACTAACAACAAACAGAAATAAGAAATAAATAATAAAAGAAACAACCTTCTTATGTTCTAATTATTTCTGTATCTGATGCCGAGAGAATAATACATGTCTTTGTTTCATCTAGAATTGATTATTGTAATGTACTTTTTTAAATGGTGATTTTGCTGTTAACTTATAAGGCCCTGAATGGATTAGCGCCTCATTATTTACAGGAGTTACTGACACCGTATCTTCCAAACCACACTCTGAAATCACAGGATGTGGGGCTGCTGGTTATTCCTAGGGTCAACAAAACAACACGGGAGGCAGGGCTTTTTTCTGGAATGCTCAGCCTTCGTTTATCAGGAAATCTGGGTCCATTACAGTTTTCAAGTCAAGACTAAAAACACACTTTTATAAAATGGCTCGCTTATCTTAGTGGGTTTTAATGTAACTTTAAAATTGGTGCTTTTGTATTGTGTATACTGTTTAAATCTGTATTTAAATGGGCTGAGTGTAGCAGTTATATGTGTGACCTGCTATACAAACGGATTGTGATTTTTTTCCTGCTATGTACTATACAGTGCTTTGCGATACTTTTGTATAAAAAGCGCTATATAAATGCAATAAATAAATAAATAAAAATAAATAAATGTGTTAATATTTTTTATAATACTTGTTTTATAAAATACTTGTGACTAAAGTTAGGTTTTTGCTTGTTTTGTTTGTAATTAAATTAATTACATTATGGATAATATATTATGATTAGTTATAATTAATATATTTATATATCTACCTGTCAAGAAATGTTGTCAGCCTTTCACTTATTTGTGTATTTGTTATTCTAAGGGTAATGAAACATATACAGACTGTTTTATTTGTATGCATTTATGTGTTATAATTAAAACTATAACTCCTATACTGTATTTATTTATTTTATTGCTCTACCCGTAATAAAGGGTTTCTATAAAAAGTATTTCTTTGTTTTTATTGATATTGCAAACCAGTAATTCCTAGCATGTTATTTAACCAGACAAATTATGCAGACACGCATATTATATATATATATATATATATATATATATATATATATATATATATATATATATATATATATATATATATATATATAATATTATGCATGTAAGTTTGTAAATAAACATAAAAGGTTCCAAGTAGAACCTTGAGGTTCTTAAAAGATCCTTATTTGTAAGGTTCCTCATGGAACCCTAGTAAAGAGGTTCTTCGAAGCACCTTAAAAGCTTCCTCCACAGTATCAACCCCAGATTTAGAGTGTATGCGCGAGTAAATACCATCCTAACTATTAAGGGAATGGGAATATGCCTCTCCATCATATATATATATATATATATATATATATATATATATATATATATATATATATATAATTGCATGCCCCGGTATCTACGATATGGAGACTTGCATGCCCCGGTAGCTGTAATATTGAGTCTTTCCATCCACCACCGGTTGCTTCATTCCGGAGGTCCATGCAATTTATATATATATATATATATATATATATATATATATATATATATATATATATATATATATATATGATTTCCATTACACAAGAGTAGATGTTAAAACTTCATGCTGATTTGAACTCGGCTCTCGCCAAGATAAGCACCAACTAAGACGTAGCTTTATAGTAAACTAATGTGATCCATATGTGTCTCCATCCATTTACGTTTCCTCTGTCTGGTGTTAATGGCTGAAGTGTAATGCTGGCTCCAGGGATCAGCTTATTTTGCCTCCCTGGTGCATCAGCACACACGACGGCTGCGATGCTGGCTCCGGGGATCAACCAAAGTGCGGCCTCCCCAGCGCATCAGCATGACAACCGTCTGGATTGAGCTAAGTAGGGTACATCTCTGGGGTTTTCAAGTGGGCACCTTCCATCCTCAGTGTTTCGCCGACTAGCCCACGACACTTCAAGAGGGCTCGACGGTGATTCTGGCGTCCCAGCATGACCCCCCTCCGTCCCCCACTCAACTCAGCCCAGCTTACTTACCTGTACATCAGCATTTCTTTCTTTCTATTGTGCTTGGGATCCCCAGCCAGAATCTTTCCGTCTCAACCACAGCCAGTTGCTGCTCCTCTCTGCTGCTTCAGATAAGTTCTTCACTGTGCGACGCAACTCTTCGCCGCTGAATCCGACGTCTCTGAGAAACCGGGTTGTAGAGTGTGCCACAAATATATATATTTGCATGCCCCGGTAGCTAAATACTTAGTTACGGCGCCGGGCAAAACCAAAGCCCATGGCCAGTATACAATATTTTTCTGTATGCATTATTTTCTGTTGAGCACTACTGACACCGTTGAAACGGTGAGTCTTAGGTCGCCTGCGGATATATTAGTCCAATCAATGCGTCTGAACCTGGTGTGTAATCCCAAGGTAACTGCTCACAGTTAACACGTTTTAATACGTTAATTCACGTTTTAAGTAATACAGTGTCCCCTTCAGACATGTTAAAGGAGAAATTCGGAAATAACATACAAAACTATGCGCGAGTAAATACCATCCTAACTCCTAACATCCAAAAAAAAAAAAAAAAAAATAACAATAATATATATATGTGTTAAAACCAATCCTCGCCCAGGACAACTGGAAGCTGCTAGAGACTGGACTATGCTGGCAGATGTTGGTCAACGGCTTATTTTTCCACCTGAGATTGCCACCACTAACCTTCGACCAGATATTGTCTTGTGGTCTGGATCAGCACGCCTTGTTCACCTGGTAGAGTTAACAGTGCCATGGGAGGATGCTGTAGATGAGGCGTATGAGAGGAAGAAACTGCGGTATGCTCAACTAGCCTCTGAAGTGGAACAGCGAGGATGGAGAGTCCGGGTTTACCCAGTGGAAGTGGGTTGTCGAGGATTTGTGGCACACTCTACAACCCGGTTTCTCAGAGACGTCGGATTCAGTGGCCAAGAGTTGCGTCGCACAGTGAAGAACTTATCTGAAGCAGCAGAGAGGAGCAGCAACTGGCTGTGGTTGAGACGGAAAGATTCTGGCTGGGGACAGGTAAGTAAGCTGGGCTGAGTTGAGTGGGGGACTGAGGGGGGTGATGCTGGGACGCCAGAATCACCGTCGAGCCCTCTTGAGGTGTCGTGGGCTAGTCGACGAAACACTGAGGATGGAAGGTGCCCACTTGAAAACCCCAGAGATGTACCCTACTTAGCTCAATCCAGACGGTTGTCATGCTGATGCGCTGGGGAGGCCGCACTTTGGTTGATCCCCGGAGCCAGCATCGCAGCCGTCGTGTGTGCTGATGCGCCAGGGAGGCAAAATAAGCTGATCCCTGGAGCCAGCATTACACTTCAGCCATTAACACCAGACAGAAGGATATCTACATCATCATATGGAAGGAAACGTAAATGGATGGAGACGCATATGGATCACATTAGTTTACTGTAAAGCTACGTCTTAGTTGGTGCTTATCTTGGCGAGAGCCGAGTTCAAATCAGCATGAAGTTTTAACATCTACTCTCGTGTAATGGAAATCATTATATATATATATATATATATATATATATATATATATATATATATATATATATATATATATATATATATATTTGCATGCCCCGGTAGCTAAATGCTTAGTTACGGCGCTGGGCAAAACCAAAGCCCATGGCCAGTATACAATATTTTTCTGTATGCATTATTTTCTGTTGAGCACTACTGACACCGTTGAAACGGTGAGTCTTAGGTCGCCTGCGGATACATTAATCCAATCAATGCGTCTGAATTTAGTGTGTAATCCCAAGGTAACTGCTCACTGTTAACACGTTTTAAGACGTTAATTCACGTTTTTATTAATACAGTGTCCCCTTCAGACATGTTAAAGGAGAGATTTGGAAATAACATACAAAACTATGCGCGAGTATACTGGCCATGGGCTTTGGTTTTGCCCAGCGCCGTAACTAAGCATTTAGCTACCGGGGCATCCAAATATATATATATCAATATATATATATATATATATATATATATATATATATATATATATATATATATATATAAATTGCATGGACCTCCGGAATGAAGCAACCGGAGGTGGATGGAAAGACTCAATATTGCAGCTACAGGGGCATGCAAGACTCCATATCGTAGATACCGGGCATGCAATTATATATATATATATATATATATATATATATATATATATATATATATATATATATATATATATATATAAAATTGTTATTTTTTTTTCTTTTTTTTTTTTGGATGTTACGAGTTAGGATGGTATTTACTCGCGCATAGTTTTGTATGTTATTTCCGAATTTCTCCTTTAACATGTCTGAAGGGGACACTGTATTACATAAAACGTGAATTAACGTATTAAAACGTGTTAACTGTGAGCAGTTACCTTGGGATTACACACCAGGTTCAGACGCATTGATTGGACTAATGTATCCGCAGGCGACCTAAGACTGTCCTATATATAAATTGCATGGACAGATGCCTTGACCAGTCTGCACCCAGCTACCTCCAGACCCTCATCTCTCCCTACACCCCCACTCGACCTCTCCGCTCCGCCTGCACTAGAAGACTAGCTCTACCACCGCTACGCTCCCCTGCCTCCAAAGCCCGCTCCTTCTCCACCCTTGCTCCGCAGTGGTGGAATGACCTTCCTACAGATGTCAGGACTGCCCAGTCCCTGACCACATTCCGGCGCCTCCTTAAGACTCACCTCTTCAAAGAGCACCTGTAGAACTCCTCTGTTTGTATCCTGGGACACTATCACCCTTCATGTAAATGTGCTTTATTTTGCTCTTATCAGCCCCTATTTTACTGCATTTAATCCTGTACTTCAGAATACTGTAATCTGCCAAGTTTTTAACCTGTAGTACTTTGTATTTACTCACATCCTGATGTAACTATCACTATTACCTGCTGTATTATTGAATTGTGGTTTGTCAAATTTGTACTTTACTTGAACAAAAGTTATTGTATTGCTTGCTCTTATTGTATTACTTCTATTGTAACGCTTGAAATGTTTTTGCTTACGATTGTAAGTCGCCCTGGATAAGGGCGTCTGCTAAGAAATAAATAATAATAATAATAATGGACCTCCGGCACCGGCGTAGATTTAGCTAGGGACGGTAGGGACATGTCCCTACCAATGTCAAGGTACCGTTGAATTGTCCCTACCAATAATTTTGATAAATCTTAAACGTCTTTTGTCAAGTCATTTTATCTGCTCCACAAAGGGTTAACTCTCTCAAGCCCCCCGCCCCTCCCCCTCGTTAGTCCTCCCTCCTCCAAAAAAAACAAAACAAAAAAAAAACGCTAATTTGATTGACTTTGGCCCTTCCATACTGCATCACTGTAACACGGACTCAGTGCGTGGCTGACGTCAGGGACCAGCAGTGTGTGTTGTTTTCATTGAAGTGCGAAAGTGCACAAGGACTCGGGAGTGAAAGGTAAATCTCCGGGTTTAAAATAATAAAAAAAAAATTCTAGTCATTCTTAAACGGTGTACATTGTGCCACAATTTTCACATTTATTTTAAAAAATAAGAATAAATATAACACTGTGTAACAATTTTTTTTTTTTTTTTGGTTCCTGGGTAGTAAGTGTTATTTCCTAATTGCTTATGCCTCAAAAGTATAGAAAATGGCTATTATTCCCCACAAACTTTGCTTTTGTGACCAGGAGTGATATTTTGAAATTTACCTATTTCCAATGAGAAAACGGGCGAATTTGTGTCTTTTCATTCACATAAAGTCAGAAAAAAACAACACATGAATCCAAATTAACATGTATTTATACTAAAGTAATACAAAAATGACTACAAAAGATTTAGAAGTGAGTAGTTTTTCGAGATTTACGATTATACTGTAAATCACTTTCACGAATCAGCCCCCAAATGTAGTCTCCCATCATGTTCTCGTTATACTGTCCTTGGTAGCGGCGTTCAAAGTCCAGTATATCCTGGTGGAAGCGCTCGCCTTGCTCCTCCGAGTACGCTCCCATGTTCTCCTTGAATTTATCAAGATGAGCATCAAGGATATGGACTTTGAGGGACATCCTACAGCCCATTGTGCCGTAGTTCTTCACCAGAGTATCAACCAACTCCACATAGTTTTCGGCCTTGTGATTGCCCAGGAAGCCCCGAACCACTGCGACAAAGCTGTTCCAAGCCGCTTTCTCCTTACTAGTGAGCTTCTTGGGGAATTCATTGCACTCCAGGTTCTTCTTTATCTGTGGTCCGACGAAGACACCGGCTTTGACCTTTGCCTCAGACAGCTTAGGGAAGAAGTCTTGAAGGTACTTGAAGGCTGCCGACTCCTTATCTAGAGCTCTGACAAATTGTTTCATAAGGCCTAATTTGATGTGCAGTGGTGGCATCAGCACCTTCCGGGGGTCCCAGCCGTACTCATCATACTTCAAGGCGTCCAGCAAGGTCTTGATGCTGTTGTAATCCTCTTTGAGGTGCACCAAGTGAGCCAGGGGAAGAGACGGGTACTTGTTACCATTATGGAGCAGCACGGCTTTGAGGCTCCTGGATGAGCTGTCAATGAAGGACAGTATAACGAGAACATGATGGGAGACTACATTTGGGGGCTGATTCGTGAAAGTGATTTACAGTATAATCGTAAATCTCGAAAAACTACTCACTTCTAAATCTTTTGTAGTCATTTTTGTATTACTTTAGTATAAATACATGTTAATTTGGATTCATGTTGTTTTTTTCTGACTTTATGTGAACGAAAAGACACAAATCCGCCCGTTTTCTCATTGGAAATAGATAAATTTCAAAATATCACTCCTGGTCACAAAAGCAAAGTTTGTGGGGAATAATAGCCATTTTCTATACTTTTGAGGCATAAGCAATTAGGAAATAACACTTACTACCCAGGAACAAAAATTGTGTTACATAGTGTAATCAGTTTAATTCGATGTTTGTGTTTGTTGGTTAATGCGTTGTCATATTATTTCAATCCTCCTTCCTCCCTTTGTAACTAACTTACTCCTTGCTTGATATTTTTGTATCGTGTGTGTAAAAAGCGAACACGAACATATGTATTTGATTGAATGGACAGTGTGACTATCCAGGCGGCTAAATAAATGCACTATATTATATAGGCAGTAATAAAAAATATATAAAAAGTCAAATTAATGGTGGGGGGTGGGGGGGGGGGGGGGGGGACAGATATACAAATAAATGTCAGTGCGGCGTGAGTAAAAAAAGGTTGAGAACCGCTGGTTTAGGCTGGACTCTGGAAAGACGCTCATCTGAAGTTGCCGCTTGCCGGTCAGGCTGATGAGTGTGAGCCACTGACTGAATGAAAGCCAGGTGCCGCGGCTGAAGGTATTGTCAGCTCGTCAGCAACATAGTTTGAGAGAATAAAGCTACCTACCTACCTATTACGTTAGCGACCCATTGCTAGCTGCTAACCCAACGTCCTTGGTGGCTAGCTAGCTTGTTTCACAGCTAAATCATTGTGTGTGTGTGTGTGTGTGTGTGTGTGTGTGAGAGAGAGAGAGAGAGAGAGAGAGAGAGAGAGAGAGAGAGAGAGAGAGAGAGAGAGAGAGAGAGAGAGAGAGAGAGAGAGAGCGCATGCGTGAGCATGTTTTGATATCGTCATTCAACTAACGTTAGCTAATCACTTCAATTTGGCTTTAGGTGACTAAAGCATAATAGCAACCAAAAAAATAAAGATGGACATAAGGAAGTTTTTTTTTTACAAAAAGTCAAAGTGTAAGTAGGAAGATGTTATTAAAGTAATAAACACAATTGATAATGATTCTCATAGCAAATGAAAAAATAATTTACTAATGAAGTTAGCAGAGTCATACTTTCTCTCTAAACAGCATGCATCAATTTATCATTTTATCAGGCGAGTGAAGCAGTGCAGCCTGGTAAAAGCAGTACAGAGGCAGGTGGAGCAACAGGGTCGCAGGTGGGGTCTGTAATGGCTTAGTGATATAACAGTGAAAGTGTTAGACTCAGTTTTGAGATATATAATTGTTTGAGGCACATTGTGATATAATAGTAGGCTAATGCTGTATAGTAATACTCAGCAAATAAAGTTAGCATAGCCATATATTTTCTCTCTATATGGCATGCATCAATTTATTATTTTATCAGGTGAATGAAGCAATGCACCCAGGTACGAGCAGCAGCACAGACACCGGAGTGGCAGGCAGAGCACGTGAGCGTGCATGTGCTCATGCTTGTAGCGCCAGGGGTATTGGTAGCTTACAGTAAGGCTGGGATAGGTTATAATTCAGGTTATTAGTAATAGGGAGCAGCAGGGATGTCAAACCAGCTTCCAGGAGGGAGACTTTATCATAGTGTTTTAAGTGTATACCAGCCAACTTCATGTCAATCAAACTGTCCTCGATTCATGTCCAGCATTCATTTCAAGCCACCAGAAGTTACCATTTAATAGCTGTCTACTAAAAAATTTCTTCCCGGGGGGGCATACCCCCGAACCCCACTAGCGACCGTGACTCCGCCCCCCTACAAAATTGTGTCCCCACCAATGTTCAAACCAAACCTACGCCCTTGTATATATATATATAAATACAAATATATATATATATATATATATATATATATATATATATATATATATATATTTGTATGCCCCGGTAGCTAAAAGCTTAGTTACGGCTCTGGGCAAAACCAAAGCCCTTGGCCAGAATACAATGTTTTTCTCTATGCATTCTTTTCTGTTGAGCACTCCTGACACCGTTGAAACGGTGAGTCTCAGGTCGCCTGCGGATACATAAGTCCAATCATTGCGTCTGAACCTGGTGTGTAATCCCAGGTAACTGCTCACTTTTAACACGATTTAAGACGTTAATTCACGTTTTAAGTAATACAGTGTCCCCTTCAGACATGTTAAAGGAGAGATTCGGAAATAACATTCAAACCTATGTGCGAGTAAATACCATCCTAACTCCTAACATCCAAAAAAAAAAGAAAAAAGAAAAAAATAACAATAATTAATATATATATATATATATATATATATATATATATATATATATATATATATATATATATATATATATATATATATATTTGCATGCCCCGGTAGCTAAAAGCTTAGTTACGGCTCTGGGCAAAACCAACGCCCTTGGCCAGTATACTACTATGCATTCGTATCTAGGTGTATATGGTAGCTAGCGGTATACCGGCTCTTAAGGTAGCTTGTGTTGGAGCAGCAGGACAAGCTCGCCATCCCGCCCGCTGCTTTCCTGCTCACCAAAACACAACGCACCCAGGGGAGAGGTAACCTATTTACCATGGTATCCCTCCCCTGCGGCGGCTGCTCTTGATCTCCGTGAACGCACCCGTTCCCTAATAACACTTGCAATGCATTATGACTTCAAAGGTATGACTTTAAGTCTATGACATTATTATTTATTGATTTTATTTTGTTTTATTTCTTTGATCACCAACTGCCACGACAACACACTCGTTTTTTTTTTTTATGCAGTACTCCTGACGAACTTCACCCATTGACCGCATCGTACCGGCTCTTAAGGTAGCTTGTGTTGGAGCAGCAGGACAAGCTCGCCATCCCGCCCGCTGCTTTCCTGCTCACCAAAACACAACGCACCCAGGGGAGAGATACCATGGTAAATAGGTAACCTATTTACCATGGTATCCCTCCCCTGCGGCGGCTGCTCTTGATCTCCGTGAACGCACCCGCTGTCACATTGAAGCGCTTGAAAACACAGCACAACATTCCCTAATAACACTTGCAATGCATTATGACTTCAAAGGTATGACTTTAAGTCTATGACATTATTATTTATTGATTTTATTTTGTTTTATTTCTTTGATCACCAACTGCCACGACAACACACTCGTTTTTTTTTTTTATGCAGTACTCCTGACGAACTTCACCCATTGACCGCATCGTACCGGCTCTTAAGGTAGCTTGTGTTGGAGCAGCAGGACAAGCTCGCCATCCCGCCCGCTGCTTTCCTGCTCACCAAAACACAACGCACCCAGGGGAGAGATACCATGGTAAATAGGTAACCTATTTACCATGGTATCCCTCCCCTGCGGCGGCTGCTCTTGATCTCCGTGAACGCACCCGCTGTCACATTGAAGCGCTTGAAAACACAGCACAACATTCCCTAATAACACTTGCAATGCATTATGACTTCAAAGGTATGACTTTAAGTCTATGACATTATTATTTATTGATTTTATTTTGTTTTATTTCTTTGATCACCAACTGCCACGACAACACACTCGTTTTTTTTTTTTATGCAGTACTCCTGACGAACTTCACCCATTGACCGCATCGTACCGGCTCTTAAGGTAGCTTGTGTTGGAGCAGCAGGACAAGCTCGCCATCCCGCCCGCTGCTTTCCTGCTCACCAAAACACAACGCACCCAGGGGAGAGATACCATGGTAAATAGGTAACCTATTTACCATGGTATCCCTCCCCTGCGGCGGCTGCTCTTGATCTCCGTGAACGCACCCGCTGTCACATTGAAGCGCTTGAAAACACAGCACAACATTCCCTAATAACACTTGCAATGCATTATGACTTCAAAGGTATGACTTTAAGTCTATGACATTATTATTTATTGATTTTATTTTGTTTTATTTCTTTGATCACCAACTGCCACGACAACACACTCGTTTTTTTTTTTTATGCAGTACTCCTGACGAACTTCACCCATTGACCGCATCGTACCGGCTCTTAAGGTAGCTTGTGTTGGAGCAGCAGGACAAGCTCGCCATCCCGCCCGCTGCTTTCCTGCTCACCAAAACACAACGCACCCAGGGGAGAGATACCATGGTAAATAGGTAACCTATTTACCATGGTATCCCTCCCCTGCGGCGGCTGCTCTTGATCTCCGTGAACGCACCCGCTGTCACATTGAAGCGCTTGAAAACACAGCACAACATTCCCTAATAACACTTGCAATGCATTATGACTTCAAAGGTATGACTTTAAGTCTATGACATTATTATTTATTGATTTTATTTTGTTTTATTTCTTTGATCACCAACTGCCACGACAACACACTCGTTTTTTTTTTTTTATGCAGTACTCCTGACGAACTTCACCCATTGACCGCATCGTACCGGCTCTTAAGGTAGCTTGTGTTGGAGCAGCAGGACAAGCTCGCCATCCCGCCCGCTGCTTTCCTGCTCACCAAAACACAACGCACCCAGGGGAGAGATACCATGGTAAATAGGTAACCTATTTACCATGGTATCCCTCCCCTGCGGCGGCTGCTCTTGATCTCCGTGAACGCACCCGCTGTCACATTGAAGCGCTTGAAAACACAGCACAACATTCCCTAATAACACTTGCAATGCATTATGACTTCAAAGGTATGACTTTAAGTCTATGACATTATTATTTATTGATTTTATTTTGTTTTATTTCTTTGATCACCAACTGCCACGACAACACACTCGTTTTTTTTTTTTATGCAGTACTCCTGACGAACTTCACCCATTGACCGCATCGTACCGGCTCTTAAGGTAGCTTGTGTTGGAGCAGCAGGACAAGCTCGCCATCCCGCCCGCTGCTTTCCTGCTCACCAAAACACAACGCACCCAGGGGAGAGATACCATGGTAAATAGGTAACCTATTTACCATGGTATCCCTCCCCTGCGGCGGCTGCTCTTGATCTCCGTGAACGCACCCGCTGTCACATTGAAGCGCTTGAAAACACAGCACAACATTCCCTAATAACACTTGCAATGCATTATGACTTCAAAGGTATGACTTTAAGTCTATGACATTATTATTTATTGATTTTATTTTGTTTTATTTCTTTGATCACCAACTGCCACGACAACACACTCGTTTTTTTTTTTTTATGCAGTACTCCTGACGAACTTCACCCATTGACCGCATCGTACCGGCTCTTAAGGTAGCTTGTGTTGGAGCCGCAGGACAAGCTCGCCATCCCGCCCGCTGCTTTCCTGCTCACCAAAACACAACGCACCCAGGGGAGAGATACCATGGTAAATAGGTAACCTATTTACCATGGTATCCCTCCCCTGCGGCGGCTGCTCTTGATCTCCGGCTGCTCTTGATCTCCGTGAACGCACCCGCTGTCACATTGAAGCGCTTGAAAACACAGCACAACATTCCCTAATAACACTTGCAATGCATTATGACTTCAAAGGTATGACTTTAAGTCTATGACATTATTATTTATTGATTTTATTTTGTTTTATTTCTTTGATCACCAACTGCCACGACAACACACTCGTTTTTTTTTTTTATGCAGTACTCCTGACGAACTTCACCCATTGACCGCATCGTACCGGCTCTTAAGGTAGCTTGTGTTGGAGCAGCAGGACAAGCTCGCCATCCCGCCCGCTGCTTTCCTGCTCACCAAAACACAACGCACCCAGGGGAGAGGTAACCTATTTACCATGGTATCCCTCCCCTGCGGCGGCTGCTCTTGATCTCCGTGAACGCACCCGCTGTCACATTGAAGCGCTTGAAAACACAGCACAACATTCCCTAATAACACTTGCAATGCATTATGACTTCAAAGGTATGACTTTAAGTCTATGACATTATTATTTATTGATTTTATTTTGTTTTATTTCTTTGATCACCAACTGCCACGACAACACACTCGTTTTTTTTTTTTATGCAGTACTCCTGACGAACTTCACCCATTGACCGCATCGTACCGGCTCTTAAGGTAGCTTGTGTTGGAGCAGCAGGACAAGCTCGCCATCCCGCCCGCTGCTTTCCTGCTCACCAAAACACAACGCACCCAGGGGAGAGATACCATGGTAAATAGGTAACCTATTTACCATGGTATCCCTCCCCTGCGGCGGCTGCTCTTGATCTCCGTGAACGCACCCGCTGTCACATTGAAGCGCTTGAAAACACAGCACAACATTCCCTAATAACACTTGCAATGCATTATGACTTCAAAGGTATGACTTTAAGTCTATGACATTATTATTTATTGATTTTATTTTGTTTTATTTCTTTGATCACCAACTGCCACGACAACACACTCGTTTTTTTTTTTATGCAGTACTCCTGACGAACTTCACCCATTGACCGCATCGTACCGGCTCTTAAGGTAGCTTGTGTTGGAGCAGCAGGACAAGCTCGCCATCCCGCCCGCTGCTTTCCTGCTCACCAAAACACAACGCACCCAGGGGAGAGATACCATGGTAAATAGGTAACCTATTTACCATGGTATCCCTCCCCTGCGGCGGCTGCTCTTGATCTCCGTGAACGCACCCGCTGTCACATTGAAGCGCTTGAAAACACAGCACAACATTCCCTAATAACACTTGCAATGCATTATGACTTCAAAGGTATGACTTTAAGTCTATGACATTATTATTTATTGATTTTATTTTGTTTTATTTCTTTGATCACCAACTGCCACGACAACACACTCGTTTTTTTTTTTTATGCAGTACTCCTGACGAACTTCACCCATTGACCGCATCGTACCGGCTCTTAAGGTAGCTTGTGTTGGAGCAGCAGGACAAGCTCGCCATCCCGCCCGCTGCTTTCCTGCTCACCAAAACACAACGCACCCAGGGGAGAGATACCATGGTAAATAGGTAACCTATTTACCATGGTATCCCTCCCCTGCGGCGGCTGCTCTTGATCTCCGTGAACGCACCCGCTGTCACATTGAAGCGCTTGAAAACACAGCACAACATTCCCTAATAACACTTGCAATGCATTATGACTTCAAAGGTATGACTTTAAGTCTATGACATTATTATTTATTGATTTTATATTGTTTTATTTCTTTGATCACCAACTGCCACGACAACACACTCGTTTTTTTTTTTTATGCAGTACTCCTGACGAACTTCACCCATTGACCGCATCGTACCGGCTCTTAAGGTAGCTTGTGTTGGAGCAGCAGGACAAGCTCGCCATCCCGCCCGCTGCTTTCCTGCTCACCAAAACACAACGCACCCAGGGGAGAGATACCATGGTAAATAGGTAACCTATTTACCATGGTATCCCTCCCCTGCGGCGGCTGCTCTTGATCTCCGGCTGCTCTTGATCTCCGTGAACGCACCCGCTGTCACATTGAAGCGCTTGAAAACACAGCACAACATTCCCTAATAACACTTGCAATGCATTATGACTTCAAAGGTATGACTTTAAGTCTATGACATTATTATTTATTGATTTTATTTTGTTTTATTTCTTTGATCACCAACTGTCACGACAACACACTCGTTTCTTTTTTTTTTTTTATGCAGTACTCCTGACGAACTTCACCCATTGACCGCATCGTACCGGCTCTTAAGGTAGCTTGTGTTGGAGCAGCAGGACAAGCTCGCCATCCCGCCCGCTGCTTTCCTGCTCACCAAAACACAACGCACCCAGGGGAGAGATACCATGGTAAATAGGTAACCTATTTACCATGGTATCCCTCCCCTGCGGCGGCTGCTCTTGATCTCCGTGAACGCACCCGCTGTCACATTGAAGCGCTTGAAAACACAGCACAACATTCCCTAATAACACTTGCAATGCATTATGACTTCAAAGGTATGACTTTAAGTCTATGACATTATTATTTATTGATTTTATTTTGTTTTATTTCTTTGATCACCAACTGCCACGACAACACACTCGTTTTTTTTTTTTATGCAGTACTCCTGACGAACTTCACCCATTGACCGCATCGTACCGGCTCTTAAGGTAGCTTGTGTTGGAGCAGCAGGACAAGCTCGCCATCCCGCCCGCTGCTTTCCTGCTCACCAAAACACAACGCACCCAGGGGAGAGATACCATGGTAAATAGGTAACCTATTTACCATGGTATCCCTCCCCTGCGGCGGCTGCTCTTGATCTCCGTGAACGCACCCGCTGTCACATTGAAGCGCTTGAAAACACAGCACAACATTCCCTAATAACACTTGCAATGCATTATGACTTCAAAGGTATGACTTTAAGTCTATGACATTATTATTTATTGATTTTATATTGTTTTATTTCTTTGATCACCAACTGCCACGACAACACACTCGTTTTTTTTTTTTATGCAGTACTCCTGACGAACTTCACCCATTGACCGCATCGTACCGGCTCTTAAGGTAGCTTGTGTTGGAGCAGCAGGACAAGCTCGCCATCCCGCCCGCTGCTTTCCTGCTCACCAAAACACAACGCACCCAGGGGAGAGATACCATGGTAAATAGGTAACCTATTTACCATGGTATCCCTCCCCTGCGGCGGCTGCTCTTGATCTCCGGCTGCTCTTGATCTCCGTGAACGCACCCGCTGTCACATTGAAGCGCTTGAAAACACAGCACAACATTCCCTAATAACACTTGCAATGCATTATGACTTCAAAGGTATGACTTTAAGTCTATGACATTATTATTTATTGATTTTATTTTGTTTTATTTCTTTGATCACCAACTGTCACGACAACACACTCGTTTCTTTTTTTTTTTTTATGCAGTACTCCTGACGAACTTCACCCATTGACCGCATCGTACCGGCTCTTAAGGTAGCTTGTGTTGGAGCAGCAGGACAAGCTCGCCATCCCGCCCGCTGCTTTCCTGCTCACCAAAACACAACGCACCCAGGGGAGAGATACCATGGTAAATAGGTAACCTATTTACCATGGTATCCCTCCCCTGCGGCGGCTGCTCTTGATCTCCGTGAACGCACCCGCTGTCACATTGAAGCGCTTGAAAACACAGCACAACATTCCCTAATAACACTTGCAATGCATTATGACTTCAAAGGTATGACTTTAAGTCTATGACATTATTATTTATTGATTTTATTTTGTTTTATTTCTTTGATCACCAACTGCCACGACAACACACTCGTTTTTTTTTTTTATGCAGTACTCCTGACGAACTTCACCCATTGACCGCATCGTACCGGCTCTTAAGGTAGCTTGTGTTGGAGCAGCAGGACAAGCTCGCCATCCCGCCCGCTGCTTTCCTGCTCACCAAAACACAACGCACCCAGGGGAGAGATACCATGGTAAATAGGTAACCTATTTACCATGGTATCCCTCCCCTGCGGCGGCTGCTCTTGATCTCCGTGAACGCACCCGCTGTCACATTGAAGCGCTTGAAAACACAGCACAACATTCCCTAATAACACTTGCAATGCATTATGACTTCAAAGGTATGACTTTAAGTCTATGACATTATTATTTATTGATTTTATATTGTTTTATTTCTTTGATCACCAACTGCCACGACAACACACTCGTTTTTTTTTTTTATGCAGTACTCCTGACGAACTTCACCCATTGACCGCATCGTACCGGCTCTTAAGGTAGCTTGTGTTGGAGCAGCAGGACAAGCTCGCCATCCCGCCCGCTGCTTTCCTGCTCACCAAAACACAACGCACCCAGGGGAGAGATACCATGGTAAATAGGTAACCTATTTACCATGGTATCCCTCCCCTGCGGCGGCTGCTCTTGATCTCCGTGAACGCACCCGCTGTCACATTGAAGCGCTTGAAAACACAGCACAACATTCCCTAATAACACTTGCAATGCATTATGACTTCAAAGGTATGACTTTAAGTCTATGACATTATTATTTATTGATTTTATTTTGTTTTATTTCTTTGATCACCAACTGCCACGACAACACACTCGTTTTTTTTTTTTATGCAGTACTCCTGACGAACTTCACCCATTGACCGCATCGTACCGGCTCTTAAGGTAGCTTGTGTTGGAGCAGCAGGACAAGCTCGCCATCCCGCCCGCTGCTTTCCTGCTCACCAAAACACAACGCACCCAGGGGAGAGATACCATGGTAAATAGGTAACCTATTTACCATGGTATCCCTCCCCTGCGGCGGCTGCTCTTGATCTCCGTGAACGCACCCGCTGTCACATTGAAGCGCTTGAAAACACAGCACAACATTCCCTAATAACACTTGCAATGCATTATGACTTCAAAGGTATGACTTTAAGTCTATGACATTATTATTTATTGATTTTATTTTGTTTTATTTCTTTGATCACCAACTGCCACGACAACACACTCGTTTTTTTTTTATGCAGTACTCCTGACGAACTTCACCCATTGACCGCATCGTACCGGCTCTTAAGGTAGCTTGTGTTGGAGCAGCAGGACAAGCTCGCCATCCCGCCCGCTGCTTTCCTTCTCACCAAAACACAACGCACCCAGGGGAGAGATACCATGGTAAATAGGTAACCTATTTACCATGGTATCCCTCCCCTGCGGCGGCTGCTCTTGATCTCCGTGAACGCACCCGCTGTCACATTGAAGCGCTTGAAAACACAGCACAACATTCCCTAATAACACTTGCAATGCATTATGACTTCAAAGGTATGACTTTAAGTCTATGACATTATTATTTATTGATTTTATTTTGTTTTATTTCTTTGATCACCAACTGCCACGACAACACACTCGTTTTTTTTTTTTTATGCAGTACTCCTGACGAACTTCACCCATTGACCGCATCGTACCGGCTCTTAAGGTAGCTTGTGTTGGAGCCGCAGGACAAGCTCGCCATCCCGCCCGCTGCTTTCCTGCTCACCAAAACACAACGCACCCAGGGGAGAGATACCATGGTAAATAGGTAACCTATTTAAATAGGTAACCTATTTACCATGGTATCCCTCCCCTGCGGCGGCTGCTCTTGATCTCCGGCTGCTCTTGATCTCCGTGAACGCACCCGCTGTCACATTGAAGCGCTTGAAAACACAGCACAACATTCCCTAATAACACTTGCAATGCATTATGACTTCAAAGGTATGACTTTAAGTCTATGACATTATTATTTATTGATTTTATTTTGTTTTATTTCTTTGATCACCAACTGCCACGACAACACACTCGTTTTTTTTTTTTTATGCAGTACTCCTGACGAACTTCACCCATTGACCGCATCGTACCGGCTCTTAAGGTAGCTTGTGTTGGAGCAGCAGGACAAGCTCGCCATCCCGCCCGCTGCTTTCCTGCTCACCAAAACACAACGCACCCAGGGGAGAGGTAACCTATTTACCATGGTATCCCTCCCCTGCGGCGGCTGCTCTTGATCTCCGTGAACGCACCCGCTGTCACATTGAAGCGCTTGAAAACACAGCACAACATTCCCTAATAACACTTGCAATGCATTATGACTTCAAAGGTATGACTTTAAGTCTATGACATTATTATTTATTGATTTTATTTTGTTTTATTTCTTTGATCACCAACTGCCACGACAACACACTCGTTTTTTTTTTTTATGCAGTACTCCTGACGAACTTCACCCATTGACCGCATCGTACCGGCTCTTAAGGTAGCTTGTGTTGGAGCAGCAGGACAAGCTCGCCATCCCGCCCGCTGCTTTCCTGCTCACCAAAACACAACGCACCCAGGGGAGAGATACCATGGTAAATAGGTAACCTATTTACCATGGTATCCCTCCCCTGCGGCGGCTGCTCTTGATCTCCGTGAACGCACCCGCTGTCACATTGAAGCGCTTGAAAACACAGCACAACATTCCCTAATAACACTTGCAATGCATTATGACTTCAAAGGTATGACTTTAAGTCTATGACATTATTATTTATTGATTTTATTTTGTTTTATTTCTTTGATCACCAACTGCCACGACAACACACTCGTTTTTTTTTTTTATGCAGTACTCCTGACGAACTTCACCCATTGACCGCATCGTACCGGCTCTTAAGGTAGCTTGTGTTGGAGCAGCAGGACAAGCTCGCCATCCCGCCCGCTGCTTTCCTGCTCACCAAAACACAACGCACCCAGGGGAGAGATACCATGGTAAATAGGTAACCTATTTACCATGGTATCCCTCCCCTGCGGCGGCTGCTCTTGATCTCCGTGAACGCACCCGCTGTCACATTGAAGCGCTTGAAAACACAGCACAACATTCCCTAATAACACTTGCAATGCATTATGACTTCAAAGGTATGACTTTAAGTCTATGACATTATTATTTATTGATTTTATTTTGTTTTATTTCTTTGATCACCAACTGCCACGACAACACACTCGTTTTTTTTTTTTTATGCAGTACTCCTGACGAACTTCACCCATTGACCGCATCGTACCGGCTCTTAAGGTAGCTTGTGTTGGAGCAGCAGGACAAGCTCGCCATCCCGCCCGCTGCTTTCCTGCTCACCAAAACACAACGCACCCAGGGGAGAGGTAACCTATTTACCATGGTATCCCTCCCCTGCGGCGGCTGCTCTTGATCTCCGTGAACGCACCCGCTGTCACATTGAAGCGCTTGAAAACACAGCACAACATTCCCTAATAACACTTGCAATGCATTATGACTTCAAAGGTATGACTTTAAGTCTATGACATTATTATTTATTGATTTTATTTTGTTTTATTTCTTTGATCACCAACTGCCACGACAACACACTCGTTTTTTTTTTTTATGCAGTACTCCTGACGAACTTCACCCATTGACCGCATCGTACCGGCTCTTAAGGTAGCTTGTGTTGGAGCAGCAGGACAAGCTCGCCATCCCGCCCGCTGCTTTCCTGCTCACCAAAACACAACGCACCCAGGGGAGAGATACCATGGTAAATAGGTAACCTATTTACCATGGTATCCCTCCCCTGCGGCGGCTGCTCTTGATCTCCGTGAACGCACCCGCTGTCACATTGAAGCGCTTGAAAACACAGCACAACATTCCCTAATAACACTTGCAATGCATTATGACTTCAAAGGTATGACTTTAAGTCTATGACATTATTATTTATTGATTTTATTTTGTTTTATTTCTTTGATCACCAACTGCCACGACAACACACTCGTTTTTTTTTTTTATGCAGTACTCCTGACGAACTTCACCCATTGACCGCATCGTACCGGCTCTTAAGGTAGCTTGTGTTGGAGCAGCAGGACAAGCTCGCCATCCCGCCCGCTGCTTTCCTGCTCACCAAAACACAACGCACCCAGGGGAGAGATACCATGGTAAATAGGTAACCTATTTACCATGGTATCCCTCCCCTGCGGCGGCTGCTCTTGATCTCCGTGAACGCACCCGCTGTCACATTGAAGCGCTTGAAAACACAGCACAACATTCCCTAATAACACTTGCAATGCATTATGACTTCAAAGGTATGACTTTAAGTCTATGACATTATTATTTATTGATTTTATTTTGTTTTATTTCTTTGATCACCAACTGCCACGACAACACACTCGTTTTTTTTTTTTTTATGCAGTACTCCTGACGAACTTCACCCATTGACCGCATCGTACCGGCTCTTAAGGTAGCTTGTGTTGGAGCCGCAGGACAAGCTCGCCATCCCGCCCGCTGCTTTCCTGCTCACCAAAACACAACGCACCCAGGGGAGAGATACCATGGTAAATAGGTAACCTATTTACCATGGTATCCCTCCCCTGCGGCGGCTGCTCTTGATCTCCGGCTGCTCTTGATCTCCGTGAACGCACCCGCTGTCACATTGAAGCGCTTGAAAACACAGCACAACATTCCCTAATAACACTTGCAATGCATTATGACTTCAAAGGTATGACTTTAAGTCTATGACATTATTATTTATTGATTTTATTTTGTTTTATTTCTTTGATCACCAACTGCCACGACAACACACTCGTTTTTTTTTTTTTATGCAGTACTCCTGACGAACTTCACCCATTGACCGCATCGTACCGGCTCTTAAGGTAGCTTGTGTTGGAGCAGCAGGACAAGCTCGCCATCCCGCCCGCTGCTTTCCTGCTCACCAAAACACAACGCACCCAGGGGAGAGGTAACCTATTTACCATGGTATCCCTCCCCTGCGGCGGCTGCTCTTGATCTCCGTGAACGCACCCGCTGTCACATTGAAGCGCTTGAAAACACAGCACAACATTCCCTAATAACACTTGCAATGCATTATGACTTCAAAGGTATGACTTTAAGTCTATGACATTATTATTTATTGATTTTATTTTGTTTTATTTCTTTGATCACCAACTGCCACGACAACACACTCGTTTTTTTTTTTTATGCAGTACTCCTGACGAACTTCACCCATTGACCGCATCGTACCGGCTCTTAAGGTAGCTTGTGTTGGAGCAGCAGGACAAGCTCGCCATCCCGCCCGCTGCTTTCCTGCTCACCAAAACACAACGCACCCAGGGGAGAGATACCATGGTAAATAGGTAACCTATTTACCATGGTATCCCTCCCCTGCGGCGGCTGCTCTTGATCTCCGTGAACGCACCCGCTGTCACATTGAAGCGCTTGAAAACACAGCACAACATTCCCTAATAACACTTGCAATGCATTATGACTTCAAAGGTATGACTTTAAGTCTATGACATTATTATTTATTGATTTTATTTTGTTTTATTTCTTTGATCACCAACTGCCACGACAACACACTCGTTTTTTTTTTTTATGCAGTACTCCTGACGAACTTCACCCATTGACCGCATCGTACGGGCTCTTAAGGTAGCTTGTGTTGGAGCAGCAGGACAAGCTCGCCATCCCGCCCGCTGCTTTCCTGCTCACCAAAACACAACGCACCCAGGGGAGAGATACCATGGTAAATAGGTAACCTATTTACCATGGTATCCCTCCCCTGCGGCGGCTGCTCTTGATCTCCGTGAACGCACCCGCTGTCACATTGAAGCGCTTGAAAACACAGCACAACATTCCCTAATAACACTTGCAATGCATTATGACTTCAAAGGTATGACTTTAAGTCTATGACATTATTATTTATTGATTTTATTTTGTTTTATTTCTTTGATCACCAACTGCCACGACAACACACTCGTTTTTTTTTTTTATGCAGTACTCCTGACGAACTTCACCCATTGACCGCATCGTACCGGCTCTTAAGGTAGCTTGTGTTGGAGCAGCAGGACAAGCTCGCCATCCCGCCCGCTGCTTTCCTGCTCACCAAAACACAACGCACCCAGGGGAGAGGTAACCTATTTACCATGGTATCCCTCCCCTGCGGCGGCTGCTCTTGATCTCCGTGAACGCACCCGCTGTCACATTGAAGCGCTTGAAAACACAGCACAACATTCCCTAATAACACTTGCAATGCATTATGACTTCAAAGGTATGACTTTAAGTCTATGACATTATTATTTATTGATTTTATTTTGTTTTATTTCTTTGATCACCAACTGCCACGACAACACACTCGTTTTTTTTTTTTATGCAGTACTCCTGACGAACTTCACCCATTGACCGCATCGTACCGGCTCTTAAGGTAGCTTGTGTTGGAGCAGCAGGACAAGCTCGCCATCCCGCCCGCTGCTTTCCTGCTCACCAAAACACAACGCACCCAGGGGAGAGATACCATGGTAAATAGGTAACCTATTTACCATGGTATCCCTCCCCTGCGGCGGCTGCTCTTGATCTCCGTGAACGCACCCGCTGTCACATTGAAGCGCTTGAAAACACAGCACAACATTCCCTAATAACACTTGCAATGCATTATGACTTCAAAGGTATGACTTTAAGTCTATGACATTATTATTTATTGATTTTATTTTGTTTTATTTCTTTGATCACCAACTGCCACGACAACACACTCGTTTTTTTTTTTATGCAGTACTCCTGACGAACTTCACCCATTGACCGCATCGTACCGGCTCTTAAGGTAGCTTGTGTTGGAGCAGCAGGACAAGCTCGCCATCCCGCCCGCTGCTTTCCTGCTCACCAAAACACAACGCACCCAGGGGAGAGATACCATGGTAAATAGGTAACCTATTTACCATGGTATCCCTCCCCTGCGGCGGCTGCTCTTGATCTCCGTGAACGCACCCGCTGTCACATTGAAGCGCTTGAAAACACAGCACAACATTCCCTAATAACACTTGCAATGCATTATGACTTCAAAGGTATGACTTTAAGTCTATGACATTATTATTTATTGATTTTATTTTGTTTTATTTCTTTGATCACCAACTGCCACGACAACACACTCGTTTTTTTTTTTATGCAGTACTCCTGACGAACTTCACCCATTGACCGCATCGTACGGGCTCTTAAGGTAGCTTGTGTTGGAGCAGCAGGACAAGCTCGCCATCCCGCCCGCTGCTTTCCTGCTCACCAAAACACAACGCACCCAGGGGAGAGATACCATGGTAAATAGGTAACCTATTTACCATGGTATCCCTCCCCTGCGGCGGCTGCTCTTGATCTCCGTGAACGCACCCGCTGTCACATTGAAGCGCTTGAAAACACAGCACAACATTCCCTAATAACACTTGCAATGCATTATGACTTCAAAGGTATGACTTTAAGTCTATGACATTATTATTTATTGATTTTATATTGTTTTATTTCTTTGATCACCAACTGCCACGACAACACACTCGTTTTTTTTTTTTATGCAGTACTCCTGACGAACTTCACCCATTGACCGCATCGTACCGGCTCTTAAGGTAGCTTGTGTTGGAGCAGCAGGACAAGCTCGCCATCCCGCCCGCTGCTTTCCTGCTCACCAAAACACAACGCACCCAGGGGAGAGATACCATGGTAAATAGGTAACCTATTTACCATGGTATCCCTCCCCTGCGGCGGCTGCTCTTGATCTCCGGCTGCTCTTGATCTCCGTGAACGCACCCGCTGTCACATTGAAGCGCTTGAAAACACAGCACAACATTCCCTAATAACACTTGCAATGCATTATGACTTCAAAGGTATGACTTTAAGTCTATGACATTATTATTTATTGATTTTATTTTGTTTTATTTCTTTGATCACCAACTGTCACGACAACACACTCGTTTCTTTTTTTTTTTTTATGCAGTACTCCTGACGAACTTCACCCATTGACCGCATCGTACCGGCTCTTAAGGTAGCTTGTGTTGGAGCAGCAGGACAAGCTCGCCATCCCGCCCGCTGCTTTCCTGCTCACCAAAACACAACGCACCCAGGGGAGAGATACCATGGTAAATAGGTAACCTATTTACCATGGTATCCCTCCCCTGCGGCGGCTGCTCTTGATCTCCGTGAACGCACCCGCTGTCACATTGAAGCGCTTGAAAACACAGCACAACATTCCCTAATAACACTTGCAATGCATTATGACTTCAAAGGTATGACTTTAAGTCTATGACATTATTATTTATTGATTTTATTTTGTTTTATTTCTTTGATCACCAACTGCCACGACAACACACTCGTTTTTTTTTTTTATGCAGTACTCCTGACGAACTTCACCCATTGACCGCATCGTACCGGCTCTTAAGGTAGCTTGTGTTGGAGCAGCAGGACAAGCTCGCCATCCCGCCCGCTGCTTTCCTGCTCACCAAAACACAACGCACCCAGGGGAGAGATACCATGGTAAATAGGCGGCTGCTCTTGATCTCCGTGAACGCACCCGCTGTCACATTGAAGCGCTTGAAAACACAGCACAACATTCCCTAATAACACTTGCAATGCATTATGACTTCAAAGGTATGACTTTAAGTCTATGACATTATTATTTATTGATTTTATTTTGTTTTATTTCTTTGATCACCAACTGCCACGACAACACACTCGTTTTTTTTTTTTATGCAGTACTCCTGACGAACTTCACCCATTGACCGCATCGTACCGGCTCTTAAGGTAGCTTGTGTTGGAGCAGCAGGACAAGCTCGCCATCCCGCCCGCTGCTTTCCTGCTCACCAAAACACAACGCACCCAGGGGAGAGATACCATGGTAAATAGGTAACCTATTTACCATGGTATCCCTCCCCTGCGGCGGCTGCTCTTGATCTCCGTGAACGCACCCGCTGTCACATTGAAGCGCTTGAAAACACAGCACAACATTCCCTAATAACACTTGCAATGCATTATGACTTCAAAGGTATGACTTTAAGTCTATGACATTATTATTTATTGATTTTATTTTGTTTTATTTCTTTGATCACCAACTGCCACGACAACACACTCGTTTTTTTTTTTTATGCAGTACTCCTGACGAACTTCACCCATTGACCGCATCGTACCGGCTCTTAAGGTAGCTTGTGTTGGAGCAGCAGGACAAGCTCGCCATCCCGCCCGCTGCTTTCCTGCTCACCAAAACACAACGCACCCAGGGGAGAGATACCATGGTAAATAGGTAACCTATTTACCATGGTATCCCTCCCCTGCGGCGGCTGCTCTTGATCTCCGTGAACGCACCAGCTGTCACATTGAAGCGCTTGAAAACACAGCACAACATTCCCTAATAACACTTGCAATGCATTATGACTTCAAAGGTATGACTTTAAGTCTATGACATTATTATTTATTGATTTTATTTTGTTTTATTTCTTTGATCACCAACTGCCACGACAACACACTCGTTTTTTTTTTTATGCAGTACTCCTGACGAACTTCACCCATTGACCGCATCGTACCGGCTCTTAAGGTAGCTTGTGTTGGAGCAGCAGGACAAGCTCGCCATCCCGCCCGCTGCTTTCCTGCTCACCAAAACACAACGCACCCAGGGGAGAGATACCATGGTAAATAGGTAACCTATTTACCATGGTATCCCTCCCCTGCGGCGGCTGCTCTTGATCTCCGTGAACGCACCCGCTGTCACATTGAAGCGCTTGAAAACACAGCACAACATTCCCTAATAACACTTGCAATGCATTATGACTTCAAAGGTATGACTTTAAGTCTATGACATTATTATTTATTGATTTTATTTTGTTTTATTTCTTTGATCACCAACTGCCACGACAACACACTCGTTTTTTTTTTTTTATGCAGTACTCCTGACGAACTTCACCCATTGACCGCATCTTACCGGCTCTTAAGGTAGCTTGTGTTGGAGCCGCAGGACAAGCTCGCCATCCCGCCCGCTGCTTTCCTGCTCACCAAAACACAACGCACCCAGGGGAGAGATACCATGGTAAATAGGTAACCTATTTACCATGGTATCCCTCCCCTTTGGCGGCTGCTCTTGATCTCCGGCTGCTCTTGATCTCCGTGAACGCACCCGCTGTCACATTGAAGCGCTTGAAAACACAGCACAACATTCCCTAATAACACTTGCAATGCATTATGACTTCAAAGGTATGACTTTAAGTCTATGACATTATTATTTATTGATTTTATTTTGTTTTATTTCTTTGATCACCAACTGCCACGACAACACACTCGTTTTTTTTTTTTATGCAGTACTCCTGACGAACTTCACCCATTGACCGCATCGTACCGGCTCTTAAGGTAGCTTGTGTTGGAGCAGCAGGACAAGCTCGCCATCCCGCCCGCTGCTTTCCTGCTCACCAAAACACAACGCACCCAGGGGAGAGGTAACCTATTTACCATGGTATCCCTCCCCTGCGGCGGCTGCTCTTGATCTCCGTGAACGCACCCGCTGTCACATTGAAGCGCTTGAAAACACAGCACAACATTCCCTAATAACACTTGCAATGCATTATGACTTCAAAGGTATGACTTTAAGTCTATGACATTATTATTTATTGATTTTATTTTGTTTTATTTCTTTGATCACCAACTGCCACGACAACACACTCGTTTTTTTTTTTATGCAGTACTCCTGACGAACTTCACCCATTGACCGCATCGTACCGGCTCTTAAGGTAGCTTGTGTTGGAGCAGCAGGACAAGCTCGCCATCCCGCCCGCTGCTTTCCTGCTCACCAAAACACAACGCACCCAGGGGAGAGATACCATGGTAAATAGGTAACCTATTTACCATGGTATCCCTCCCCTGCGGCGGCTGCTCTTGATCTCCGTGAACGCACCCGCTGTCACATTGAAGCGCTTGAAAACACAGCACAACATTCCCTAATAACACTTGCAATGCATTATGACTTCAAAGGTATGACTTTAAGTCTATGACATTATTATTTATTGATTTTATTTTGTTTTATTTCTTTGATCACCAACTGCCACGACAACACACTCGTTTTTTTTTTTTATGCAGTACTCCTGACGAACTTCACCCATTGACCGCATCGTACCGGCTCTTAAGGTAGCTTGTGTTGGAGCAGCAGGACAAGCTCGCCATCCCGCCCGCTGCTTTCCTGCTCACCAAAACACAACGCACCCAGGGGAGAGATACCATGGTAAATAGGTAACCTATTTACCATGGTATCCCTCCCCTGCGGCGGCTGCTCTTGATCTCCGTGAACGCACCCGCTGTCACATTGAAGCGCTTGAAAACACAGCACAACATTCCCTAATAACACTTGCAATGCATTATGACTTCAAAGGTATGACTTTAAGTCTATGACATTATTATTTATTGATTTTATTTTGTTTTATTTCTTTGATCACCAACTGCCACGACAACACACTCGTTTTTTTTTTTTTATGCAGTACTCCTGACGAACTTCACCCATTGACCGCATCGTACCGGCTCTTAAGGTAGCTTGTGTTGGAGCCGCAGGACAAGCTCGCCATCCCGCCCGCTGCTTTCCTGCTCACCAAAACACAACGCACCCAGGGGAGAGATACCATGGTAAATAGGTAACCTATTTACCATGGTATCCCTCCCCTGCGGCGGCTGCTCTTGATCTCTGGCTGCTCTTGATCTCCGTGAACGCACCCGCTGTCACATTGAAGCGCTTGAAAACACAGCACAACATTCCCTAATAACACTTGCAATGCATTATGACTTCAAAGGTATGACTTTAAGTCTATGACATTATTATTTATTGATTTTATTTTGTTTTATTTCTTTGATCACCAACTGCCACGACAACACACTCGTTTTTTTTTTTTATGCAGTACTCCTGACGAACTTCACCCATTGACCGCATCGTACCGGCTCTTAAGGTAGCTTGTGTTGGAGCAGCAGGACAAGCTCGCCATCCCGCCCGCTGCTTTCCTGCTCACCAAAACACAACGCACCCAGGGGAGAGGTAACCTATTTACCATGGTATCCCTCCCCTGCGGCGGCTGCTCTTGATCTCCGTGAACGCACCCGCTGTCACATTGAAGCGCTTGAAAACACAGCACAACATTCCCTAATAACACTTGCAATGCATTATGACTTCAAAGGTATGACTTTAAGTCTATGACATTATTATTTATTGATTTTATTTTGTTTTATTTCTTTGATCACCAACTGCCACGACAACACACTCGTTTTTTTTTTTTATGCAGTACTCCTGACGAACTTCACCCATTGACCGCATCGTACCGGCTCTTAAGGTAGCTTGTGTTGGAGCAGCAGGACAAGCTCGCCATCCCGCCCGCTGCTTTCCTGCTCACCAAAACACAACGCACCCAGGGGAGAGATACCATGGTAAATAGGTAACCTATTTACCATGGTATCCCTCCCCTGCGGCGGCTGCTCTTGATCTCCGTGAACGCACCCGCTGTCACATTGAAGCGCTTGAAAACACAGCACAACATTCCCTAATAACACTTGCAATGCATTATGACTTCAAAGGTATGACTTTAAGTCTATGACATTATTATTTATTGATTTTATTTTGTTTTATTTCTTTGATCACCAACTGCCACGACAACACACTCGTTTTTTTTTTTTATGCAGTACTCCTGACGAACTTCACCCATTGACCGCATCGTACCGGCTCTTAAGGTAGCTTGTGTTGGAGCAGCAGGACAAGCTCGCCATCCCGCCCGCTGCTTTCCTGCTCACCAAAACACAACGCACCCAGGGGAGAGATACCATGGTAAATAGGTAACCTATTTACCATGGTATCCCTCCCCTGCGGCGGCTGCTCTTGATCTCCGGCTGCTCTTGATCTCCGTGAACGCACCCGCTGTCACATTGAAGCGCTTGAAAACACAGCACAACATTCCCTAATAACACTTGCAATGCATTATGACTTCAAAGGTATGACTTTAAGTCTATGACATTATTATTTATTGATTTTATTTTGTTTTATTTCTTTGATCACCAACTGTCACGACAACACACTCGTTTCTTTTTTTTTTTTTATGCAGTACTGACGAACTTCACCCATTGACCGCATCGTACCGGCTCTTAAGGTAGCTTGTGTTGGAGCAGCAGGACAAGCTCGCCATCCCGCCCGCTGCTTTCCTGCTCACCAAAACACAACGCACCCAGGGGAGAGATACCATGGCAAATAGGTAACCTATTTACCATGGTATCCCTCCCCTGCGGCGGCTGCTCTTGATCTCCGTGAACGCACCCGCTGTCACATTGAAGCGCTTGAAAACACAGCACAACATTCCTATTAACACTTGCAATGCATTATGACTTCAAAGGTATGACTTTAAGTCTATGACATTATTATTTATTGATTTTATTTTGTTTTATTTCTTTGATCACCAACTGCCACGACAACACACTCTTTTTTTTTTTATGCAGTACTCCTGACGAACTTCACCCATTGACCGCATCGTACCGGCTCTTAAGGTAGCTTGTGTTGGAGCAGCAGGACAAGCTCACGATCCCGCCCGCTGCTTTCCTGCTCACCAAAACACAACGCACCCAGGGGAGAGATACCATGGTAAATAGGTAACCTATTTACCATGGTATCCCTCCCCTGCGGCGGCTGCTCTTGATCTCCGTGAACGCACCCGCTGTCACATTGAAGCGCTTGAAAACACAGCACAACATTCCCTAATAACACTTGCAATGCATTATGACTTCAAAGGTATGACTTTAAGTCTATGACATTATTATTTATTGATTTTATTTTGTTTTATTTCTTTGATCACCAACTGCCACGACAACACACTCGTTTTTTTTTTTTATGCAGTACTCCTGACGAACTTCACCCATTGACCGCATCGTACCGGCTCTTAAGGTAGCTTGTGTTGGAGCAGCAGGACAAGCTCGCCATCCCGCCCGCTGCTTTCCTGCTCACCAAAACACAACGCACCCAGGGGAGAGATACCATGGTAAATAGGTAACCTATTTACCATGGTATCCCTCCCCTGCGGCGGCTGCTCTTGATCTCCGGCTGCTCTTGATCTCCGTGAACGCACCCGCTGTCACATTGAAGCGCTTGAAAACACAGCACAACATTCCCTAATAACACTTGCAATGCATTATGACTTCAAAGGTATGACTTTAAGTCTATGACATTATTATTTATTGATTTTATTTTGTTTTATTTCTTTGATCACCAACTGTCACGACAACACACTCGTTTCTTTTTTTTTTTTTATGCAGTACTGACGAACTTCACCCATTGACCGCATCGTACCGGCTCTTAAGGTAGCTTGTGTTGGAGCAGCAGGACAAGCTCGCCATCCCGCCCGCTGCTTTCCTGCTCACCAAAACACAACGCACCCAGGGGAGAGATACCATGGCAAATAGGTAACCTATTTACCATGGTATCCCTCCCCTGCGGCGGCTGCTCTTGATCTCCGTGAACGCACCCGCTGTCACATTGAAGCGCTTGAAAACACAGCACAACATTCCTATTAACACTTGCAATGCATTATGACTTCAAAGGTATGACTTTAAGTCTATGACATTATTATTTATTGATTTTATTTTGTTTTATTTCTTTGATCACCAACTGCCACGACAACACACTCTTTTTTTTTTTATGCAGTACTCCTGACGAACTTCACCCATTGACCGCATCGTACCGGCTCTTAAGGTAGCTTGTGTTGGAGCAGCAGGACAAGCTCGCCATCCCGCCCGCTGCTTTCCTGCTCACCAAAACACAACGCACCCAGGGGAGAGATACCATGGTAAATAGGTAACCTATTTACCATGGTATCCCTCCCCTGCGGCGGCTGCTCTTGATCTCCGTGAACGCACCCGCTGTCACATTGAAGCGCTTGAAAACACAGCACAACATTCCCTAATAACACTTGCAATGCATTATGACTTCAAAGGTATGACTTTAAGTCTATGACATTATTATTCATTGATTTTATTTTGTTTTATTTCTTTGATCACCAACTGCCACGACAACACACTCGTTTTTTTTTTTTTTATGCAGTACACCTGACGAACTTCACCCATTGACCGCATCGTACCGGCTCTTAAGGTAGCTTGTGTTGGAGCAGCAGGACAAGCTCGCCATCCCGCCCGCTGCTTTCCTGCTCACCAAAACACAACGCACCCAGGGGAGAGATACCATGGTAAATAGGTAACCTATTTACCATGGTATCCCTCCCCTGCGGCGGCTGCTCTTGATCTCCGTGAACGCACCCGCTGTCACATTGAAGCGCTTGAAAACACAGCACAACATTCCTATTAACACTTGCAATGCATTATGACTTCAAAGGTATGACTTTAAGTCTATGACATTATTATTTATTGATTTTATTTTGTTTTATTTCTTTGATCACCAACTGCCACGACAACACACTCTTTTTTTTTTTTATGCAGTACTCCTGACGAACTTCACCCATTGACCGCATCGTACCGGCTCTTAAGGTAGCTTGTGTTGGAGCAGCAGGACAAGCTCACGATCCCGCCCGCTGCTTTCCTGCTCACCAAAACACAACGCACCCAGGGGAGAGATACCATGGTAAATAGGTAACCTATTTACCATGGTATCCCTCCCCTGCGGCGGCTGCTCTTGATCTCCGTGAACGCACCCGCTGTCACATTGAAGCGCTTGAAAACACAGCACAACATTCCCTAATAACACTTGCAATGCATTATGACTTCAAAGGTATGACTTTAAGTCTATGACATTATTATTTATTGATTTTATTTTGTTTTATTTCTTTGATCACCAACTGCCACGACAACACACTCGTTATTTTTTTTTATGCAGTACTCCTGACGAACTTCACCTATTGACCGCATCGTACCGGCTCTTAAGGTAGCTTGTGTTGGAGCAGCAGGACAAGCTCGCCATCCCGCCCGCTGCTTTCCTGCTCACCAAAACACAACGCACCCAGGGGAGAGATACCATGGTAAATAGGTAACCTATTTACCATGGTATCCCTCCCCTGCGGCGGCTGCTCTTGATCTCCGTGAACGCACCCGCTGTCACATTGAAGCGCTTGAAAACACAGCACAACATTCCCTAATAACACTTGCAATGCATTATGACTTCAAAGGTATGACTTTAAGTCTATGACATTATTATTTATTGATTTTATTTTGTTTTATTTCTTTGATCACCAACTGCCACGACAACACACTCGTTTTTTTTTTTTTATGCAGTACTCCTGACGAACTTCACCCATTGACCGCATCGTACCGGCTCTTAAGGTAGCTTGTGTTGGAGCAGCAGGACAAGCTCGCCATCCCGCCCGCTGCTTTCCTGCTCACCAAAACACAACGCACCCAGGGGAGAGATACCATGGTAAATAGGTAACCTATTTACCATGGTATCCCTCCCCTGCGGCGGCTGCTCTTGATCTCCGTGAACGCACCCGCTGTCACATTGAAGCGCTTGAAAACACAGCACAACATTCCCTAATAACACTTGCAATGCATTATGACTTCAAAGGTATGACTTTAAGTCTATGACATTATTATTCATTGATTTTATTTTGTTTTATTTCTTTGATCACCAACTGCCACGACAACACACTCGTTTTTTTTTTTTTTATGCAGTACACCTGACGAACTTCACCCATTGACCGCATCGTACCGGCTCTTAAGGTAGCTTGTGTTGGAGCAGCAGGACAAGCTCGCCATCCCGCCCGCTGCTTTCCTGCTCACCAAAACACAACGCACCCAGGGGAGAGATACCATGGTAAATAGGTAACCTATTTACCATGGTATCCCTCCCCTGCGGCGGCTGCTCTTGATCTCCGTGAACGCACCCGCTGTCACATTGAAGCGCTTGAAAACACAGCACAACATTCCCTAATAACACTTGCAATGCATTATGACTTCAAATGTATGACTTTAAGTCTATGACATTATTATTTATTGATTTTATTTTGTTTTATTTCTTTGATCACCAACTGACACGACAACACACTCGTTTTTTTTTTTTATGCAGTACTCCTGACGAACTTCACCCATTGACCGCATCGTACCGGCTCTTAAGGTAGCTTGTGTTGGAGCAGCAGGACAAGCTCGCCATCCCGCCCGCTGCTTTCCTGCTCACCAAAACACAACGCACCCAGGGGAGAGATACCATGGTAAATAGGTAACCTATTTACCATGGTATCCCTCCCCTGCGGCGGCTGCTCTTGATCTCCGTGAACGCACCCGCTGTCACATTGAAGCGCTTGAAAACACAGCACAACATTCCCTAATAACACTTGCAATGCATTATGACTTCAAAGGTATGACTTTAAGTCTATGACATTATTATTTATTGATTTTATTTTGTTTTATTTCTTTGATCACCAACTGCCACGACAACACACTCGTTTTTTTTTTTTATGCAGTACTCCTGACGAACTTCACCCATTGACCGCATCGTACCGGCTCTTAAGGTAGCTTGTGTTGGAGCAGCAGGACAAGCTCGCCATCCCGCCCGCTGCTTTCCTGCTCACCAAAACACAACGCACCCAGGGGAGAGATACCATGGTAAATAGGTAACCTATTTACCATGGTATCCCTCCCCTGCGGCGGCTGCTCTTGATCTCCGTGAACGCACCCGCTGTCACATTGAAGCGCTTGAAAACACAGCACAACATTCCCTAATAACACTTGCAATGCATTATGACTTCAAAGGTATGACTTTAAGTCTATGACATTATTATTTATTGATTTTATTTTGTTTTATTTCTTTGATCACCAACTGCCACGACAACACACTCGTTTTTTTTTTTTTATGCAGTACTCCTGACGAACTTCACCCATTGACCGCATCGTACCGGCTCTTAAGGTAGCTTGTGTTGGAGCAGCAGGACAAGCTCGCCATCCCGCCCGCTGCTTTCCTGCTCACCAAAACACAACGCACCCAGGGGAGAGATACCATGGTAAATAGGTAACCTATTTACCATGGTATCCCTCCCCTGCGGCGGCTGCTCTTGATCTCCGGCTGCTCTTGATCTCCGTGAACGCACCCGCTGTCACATTGAAGCGCTTGAAAACACAGCACAACATTTCCTAATAACACTTGCAATGCATTATGACTTCAAAGGTATGACTTTAAGTCTATGACATTATTATTTATTGATTTTATTTTGTTTTATTTCTTTGATCACCAACTGCCACGACAACACACTCGTTTTTTTTTTTTTATGCAGTACTCCTGACGAACTTCACCCATTGACCGCATCGTACGGGCTCTTAAAGTAGCTTGTGTTGGAGCAGCAGGACAAGCTCGCCATCCCGCCCGCTGCTTTCCTGCTCACCAAAACACAACGCACCCAGGGGAGAGATACCATGGTAAATAGGTAACCTATAGGTAACCTATTTACCATGGTATCCCTCCCCTGCGGCGGCTGCTCTTGATCTCCGTGAACGCACCCGCTGTCACATTGAAGCGCTTGAAAGGTATGACTTTAAGTCTATGACATTATTATTTATTGATTTTATTTTGTTTTATTTCTTTGATCACCAACTGCCACGACAACACACTCGTTTTTTTTTTTTATGCAGTACTCCTGACGAACTTCACCCATTGACCGCATCGTACCGGCTCTTAAGGTAGCTTGTGTTGGAGCAGCAGGACAAGCTCGCCATCCCGCCCGCTGCTTTCCTGCTCACCAAAACACAACGCACCCAGGGGAGAGATACCATGGTAAATAGGTAACCTATTTACCATGGTATCCCTCCCCTGCGGCGGCTGCTCTTGATCTCCGTGAACGCACCCGCTGTCACATTGAAGCGCTTGAAAACACAGCACAACATTCCCTAATAACACTTGCAATGCATTATGACTTCAAAGGTATGACTTTAAGTCTATGACATTATTATTTATTGATTTTATTTTGTTTTATTTCTTTGATCACCAACTGCCACGACAACACACTCGTTTTTTTTTTTATGCAGTACTCCTGACGAACTTCACCCATTGACCGCATCGTACCGGCTCTTAAGGTAGCTTGTGTTGGAGCAGCAGGACAAGCTCGCCATCCCGCCCGCTGCTTTCCTGCTCACCAAAACACAACGCACCCAGGGGAGAGATACCATGGTAAATAGGTAACCTATTTACCATGGTATCCCTCCCCTGCGGCGGCTGCTCTTGATCTCCGGCTGCTCTTGATCTCCGTGAACGCACCCGCTGTCACATTGAAGCGCTTGAAAACACAGCACAACATTCCCTAATAACACTTGCAATGCATTATGACTTCAAATGTATGACTTTAAGTCTATGACATTATTATTTATTGATTTTATTTTGTTTTATTTCTTTGATCACCAACTGTCACGAGAACACACTCGTTTTTTTTTTATGCAGTACTCCTGACGAACTTCACCCATTGACCGCATCGTACCGGCTCTTAAGGTAGCTTGTGTTGGAGCAGCAGGACAAGCTCGCCATCCCGCCCGCTGCTTTCCTGCTCACCAAAACACAACGCACCCAGGGGAGAGATACCATGGTAAATAGGTAACCTATTTACCATGGTATCCCTCCCCTGCGGCGGCTGCTCTTGATCTCCGTGAACGCACCCGCTGTCACATTGAAGCGCTTGAAAACACAGCACAACATTCCCTAATAACACTTGCAATGCATTATGACTTCAAAGGTATGACTTTAAGTCTATGACATTATTATTTATTGATTTTATTTTGTTTTATTTCTTTGATCACCAACTGCCACGACAACACACTCGTTTTTTTTTTTTATGCAGTACTCCTGACGAACTTCACCCATTGACCGCATCGTACCGGCTCTTAAGGTAGCTTGTGTTGGAGCAGCAGGACAAGCTCGCCATCCCGCCCGCTGCTTTCCTGCTCACCAAAACACAACGCACCCAGGGGAGAGATACCATGGTAAATAGGTAACCTATTTACCATGGTATCCCTCCCCTGCGGCGGCTGCTCTTGATCTCCGTGAACGCACCCGCTGTCACATTGAAGCGCTTGAAAACACAGCACAACATTCCCTAATAACACTTGCAATGCATTATGACTTCAAAGGTATGACTTTAAGTCTATGACATTATTATTTATTGATTTTATTTTGTTTTATTTCTTTGATCACCAACTGCCACGACAACACACTCGTTTTTTTTTTTTATGCAGTACTCCTGACGAACTTCACCCATTGACCGCATCGTACCGGCTCTTAAGGTAGCTTGTGTTGGAGCAGCAGGACAAGCTCGCCATCCCGCCCGCTGCTTTCCTGCTCACCAAAACACAACGCACCCAGGGGAGAGATACCATGGTAAATAGGTAACCTATTTACCATGGTATCCCTCCCCTGCGGCGGCTGCTCTTGATCTCCGGCTGCTCTTGATCTCCTTGAACTCACCCGCTGTCACATTGAAGCGCTTGAAAACACAGCACAACATTCCCTAATAACACTTGCAATGCATTATGACTTCAAAGGTATGACTTTAAGTCTATGACATTATTATTTATTGATTTTATTTTGTTTTATTTCTTTGATCACCAACTGCCACGACAACACACTCGTTTTTTTTTTTTATGCAGTACTCCTGACGAACTTCACCCATTGACCGCATCGTACCGGCTCTTAAGGTAGCTTGTGTTGGAGCAGCAGGACAAGCTCGCCATCCCGCCCGCTGCTTTCCTGCTCACCAAAACACAACGCACCCAGGGGAGAGATACCATGGTAAATAGGTAACCTATTTACCATGGTATCCCTCCCCTGCGGCGGCTGCTCTTGATCTCCGGCTGCTCTTGATCTCCGTGAACGCACCCGCTGTCACATTGAAGCGCTTGAAAACACAGCACAACATTCCCTAATAACACTTGCAATGCATTATGACTTCAAATGTATGACTTTAAGTCTATGACATTATTATTTATTGATTTTATTTTGTTTTATTTCTTTGATCACCAACTGTCACGAGAACACACTCGTTTCTTTTTTTTTTTTATGCAGTACTCCTGACGAACTTCACCCATTGACCGCATCGTACCGGCTCTTAAGGTAGCTTGTGTTGGAGCAGCAGGACAAGCTCGCCATCCCGCCCGCTGCTTTCCTGCTCACCAAAACACAACGCACCCAGGGGAGAGATACCATGGTAAATAGGTAACCTATTTACCATGGTATCCCTCCCCTGCGGCGGCTGCTCTTGATCTCCGTGAACGCACCCGCTGTCACATTGAAGCGCTTGAAAACACAGCACAACATTCCCTAATAACACTTGCAATGCATTATGACTTCAAAGGTATGACTTTAAGTCTATGACATTATTATTTATTGATTTTATTTTGTTTTATTTCTTTGATCAGCAACTGCCACGACAACACACTCGTTTTTTTTTTTTATGCAGTACTCCTGACGAACTTCACCCATTGACCGCATCGTACCGGCTCTTAAGGTAGCTTGTGTTGGAGCAGCAGGACAAGCTCGCCATCCCGCCAGCTGCTTTCCTGCTCACCAAAACACAACGCACCCTGCGGCGGCTGCTCTTGATCTCCGGCTGCTCTTGATCTCCGTGAACGCACCCGCTGTCACATTGAAGCGCTTGAAAACACAGCACAACATTCCCTAATAACACTTGCAATGCATTATGACTTCAAATGTATGACTTTAAGTCTATGACATTATTATTTATTGATTTTATTTTGTTTTATTTCTTTGATCACCAACTGTCACGACAACACACTCGTTTTTTTTTTTTACCTATTTACCATGGTATCCCTCCCCTGCGGCGGCTGCTCTTGATCTCCGTGAACGCACCCGCTGTCACATTGAAGCGCTTGAAAACACAGCACAACATTCCCTAATAACACTTGCAATGCATTATGACTTCAAAGGTATGACTTTAAGTCTATGACATTATTATTTATTGATTTTATTTTGTTTTATTTCTTTGATCAACAACTGCCACGACAACACACTCGGTTTTTTTTTTATGCAGTACTCCTGACGAACTTCACCCATTGACCGCATCGTACCGGCTCTTAAGGTAGCTTGTGTTGGAGCAGCAGGACAAGCTCGCCACCCCGCCCGCTGCTTTCCTGCTCACCAAAACACAACGCACCCAGGGGAGAGATACCATGGTAAATAGGTAACCTATTAACCATGGTATCCCTCCCCTGCAGCGGCTGCTCTTGATCTCCGTGAACGCACCCGCTGTCACATTGAAGCGCTTGAAAACACAGCACAACATTCCCTAATAACACTTGCAATGCATTATGACTTCAAAGGTATGACTTTAAGTCTATGACATTATTATTTATTGATTTTATTTTGTTTTATTTCTTTGATCACCAACTGTCACGACAACACACTCGTTTTTTTTTTTATGCAGTACTCCTGACGAACTTCACCCATTGACCGCATCGTACCGGCTCTTAAGGTAGCTTGTGTTGGAGCAGCAGGACAAGCTCGCCATCCCGCCCGCTGCTTTCCTGCTCACCAAAACACAACGCACCCAGGGGAGAGATACCATGGTAAATAGGTAACCTATTTACCATGGTATCCCTCCCCTGCGGCGGCTGCTCTTGATCTCCGGCTGCTCTTGATCTCCGTGAACGCACCCGCTGTCACATTGAAGCGCTTGAAAACACAGCACAACATTCCCTAATAACACTTGCAATGCATTATGACTTCAAAGGTATGACTTTAAGTCTATGACATTATTATTTATTGATTTTATTTTGTTTTATTTCTTTGATCACCAACTGCCACGACAACACACTCGTTTTTTTTTTATGCAGTACTCCTGACGAACTTCACCCATTGACCGCATCGTACCGACTCTTAAGGTAGCTTGTGTTGGAGCAGCAGGACAAGCTCGCCATCCCGCCCGCTGCTTTCCTGCTCACCAAAACACAACGCACCCAGGGGAGAGATACCATGGTAAATAGGTAACCTATTTACCATGGTATCCCTCCCCTGCGGCGGCTGCTCTTGATCTCCGGCTGCTCTTGATCTCCGTGAACGCACCCGCTGTCACATTGAAGCGCTTGAAAACACAGCACAACATTCCCTAATAACACTTGCAATGCATTATGACTTCAAAGGTATGACTTTAAGTTTATGACATTATTATTTATTGATTTTATTTTGTTTTATTTCTTTGATCACCAACTGCCACGACAACACACTCGTTTTTTTTTTTTTATGCAGTACTCCTGACGAACTTCACCCATTGACCGCATCGTACCGGCTCTTAAGGTAGCTTGTGTTGGAGCAGCAGGACAAGCTCGCCATCCCGCCCGCTGCTTTCCTGCTCACCAAAACACAACGCACCCAGGGGAGAGATACCATGGTAAATAGGTAACCTATTTACCATGGTATCCCTCCCCTGCGGCGGCTGCTCTTGATCTCCGGCTGCTCTTGATCTCCGTGAACGCACCCGCTGTCACATTGAAGCGCTTGAAAACACAGCACAACATTCCCTAATAACACTTGCAATGCATTATGACTTCAAAGGTATGACTTTAAGTCTATGACATTATTATTTATTGATTTTATTTTGTTTTATTTCTTTGATCACCAACTGCCACGACAACACACTCGTTTTTTTTTTTTTATGCAGTACTCCTGACGAACTTCACCCATTGACCGCATCGTACCGGCTCTTAAGGTAGCTTGTGTTGGAGCAGCAGGACAAGCTCGCCATCCCGCCCGCTGCTTTCCTGCTCACCAAAACACAACGCACCCAGGGGAGAGATACCATGGTAAATAGGTAACCTATTTACCATGGTATCCCTCCCCTGCGGCGGCTGCTCTTGATCTCCGTGAACGCACCCGCTGTCACATTGAAGCGCTTGAAAACACAGCACAACATTCCCTAATAACACTTGCAATGCATTATGACTTCAAAGGTATGACTTTAAGTCTATGACATTATTATTCATTGATTTTATTTTGTTTTATTTCTTTGATCACCAACTGCCACGACAACACACTCGTTTTTTTTTTTTTTATGCAGTACACCTGACGAACTTCACCCATTGACCGCATCGTACCGGCTCTTAAGGTAGCTTGTGTTGGAGCAGCAGGACAAGCTCGCCATCCCGCCCGCTGCTTTCCTGCTCACCAAAACACAACGCACCCAGGGGAGAGATACCATGGTAAATAGGTAACCTATTTACCATGGTATCCCTCCCCTGCGGCGGCTGCTCTTGATCTCCGTGAACGCACCCGCTGTCACATTGAAGCGCTTGAAAACACAGCACAACATTCCCTAATAACACTTGCAATGCATTATGACTTCAAATGTATGACTTTAAGTCTATGACATTATTATTTATTGATTTTATTTTGTTTTATTTCTTTGATCACCAACTGTCACGACAACACACTCGTTTTTTTTTTTTATGCAGTACTCCTGACGAACTTCACCCATTGACCGCATCGTACCGGCTCTTAAGGTAGCTTGTGTTGGAGCAGCAGGACAAGCTCGCCATCCCGCCCGCTGCTTTCCTGCTCACCAAAACACAACGCACCCAGGGGAGAGATACCATGGTAAATAGGTAACCTATTTACCATGGTATCCCTCCCCTGCGGCGGCTGCTCTTGATCTCCGTGAACGCACCCGCTGTCACATTGAAGCGCTTGAAAACACAGCACAACATTTCCTAATAACACTTGCAATGCATTATGACTTCAAAGGTATGACTTTAAGTCTATGACATTATTATTTATTGATTTTATTTTGTTTTATTTCTTTGATCACCAACTGCCACGACAACACACTCGTTTTTTTTTTATGCAGTACTCCTGACGAACTTCACCCATTGCCCGCATCGTACCGGCTCTTAAGGTAGCTTGTGTTGGAGCAGCAGGAGAAGCTCGCCATCCCGCCCGCTGCTTTCCTGCTCACCAAAACACAACGCACCCAGGGGAGAGATACCATGGTAAATAGGTAACCTATTTACCATGGTATCCCTCCCCTGCGGCGGCTGCTCTTGATCTCCGGCTGCTCTTGATCTCCGTGAACGCACCCGCTGTCACATTGAAGCGCTTGAAAACACAGCACAACATTCCCTAATAACACTTGCAATGCATTATGACTTCAAAGGTATGACTTTAAGTCTATGACATTATTATTTATTGATTTTATTTTGTTTTATTTCTTTGATCACCAACTGCCACGACAACACACTCGTTTTTTTTTTTATGCAGTACTCCTGACGAACTTCACCCATTGACCGCATCGTACCGGCTCTTAAGGTAGCTTGTGTTGGAGCAGCAGGACAAGCTCGCCATCCCGCCCGCTGCTTTCCTGCTCACCAAAACACAACGCACCCAGGGGAGAGATACCATGGTAAATAGGTAACCTATTTACCATGGTATCCCTCCCCTGCGGCGGCTGCTCTTGATCTCCGGCTGCTCTTGATCTCCGTGAACGCACCCGCTGTCACATTGAAGCGCTTGAAAACACAGCACAACATTCCCTAATAACACTTGCAATGCATTATGACTTCAAATGTATGACTTTAAGTCTATGACATTATTATTTATTGATTTTATTTTGTTTTATTTCTTTGATCACCAACTGTCACGAGAACACACTCGTTTTTTTTTTTATGCAGTACTCCTGACGAACTTCACCCATTGACCGCATCGTACCGGCTCTTAAGGTAGCTTGTGTTGGAGCAGCAGGACAAGCTCGCCATCCCGCCCGCTGCTTTCCTGCTCACCAAAACACAACGCACCCAGGGGAGAGATACCATGGTAAATAGGTAACCTATTTACCATGGTATCCCTCCCCTGCGGCGGCTGCTCTTGATCTCCGTGAACGCACCCGCTGTCACATTGAAGCGCTTGAAAACACAGCACAACATTCCCTAATAACACTTGCAATGCATTATGACTTCAAAGGTATGACTTTAAGTCTATGACATTATTATTTATTGATTTTATTTTGTTTTATTTCTTTGATCACCAACTGCCACGACAACACACTCGTTTTTTTTTTTTATGCAGTACTCCTGACGAACTTCACCCATTGACCGCATCGTACCGGCTCTTAAGGTAGCTTGTGTTGGAGCAGCAGGACAAGCTCGCCATCCCGCCCGCTGCTTTCCTGCTCACCAAAACACAACGCACCCAGGGGAGAGATACCATGGTAAATAGGTAACCTATTTACCATGGTATCCCTCCCCTGCGGCGGCTGCTCTTGATCTCCGTGAACGCACCCGCTGTCACATTGAAGCGCTTGAAAACACAGCACAACATTCCCTAATAACACTTGCAATGCATTATGACTTCAAAGGTATGACTTTAAGTCTATGACATTATTATTTATTGATTTTATTTTGTTTTATTTCTTTGATCACCAACTGCCACGACAACACACTCGTTTTTTTTTTTTATGCAGTACTCCTGACGAACTTCACCCATTGACCGCATCGTACCGGCTCTTAAGGTAGCTTGTGTTGGAGCAGCAGGACAAGCTCGCCATCCCGCCCGCTGCTTTCCTGCTCACCAAAACACAACGCACCCAGGGGAGAGATACCATGGTAAATAGGTAACCTATTTACCATGGTCCGGCTGCTCTTGATCTCCGTGAACGCACCCGCTGTCACATTGAAGCGCTTGAAAACACAGCACAACATTCCCTAATAACACTTGCAATGCATTATGACTTCAAATGTATGACTTTAAGTCTATGACATTATTATTTATTGATTTTATTTTGTTTTATTTCTTTGATCACCAACTGTCACGAGAACACACTCGTTTCTTTTTTTTTTTTATGCAGTACTCCTGACGAACTTCACCCATTGACCGCATCGTACCGGCTCTTAAGGTAGCTTGTGTTGGAGCAGCAGGACAAGCTCGCCATCCCGCCCGCTGCTTTCCTGCTCACCAAAACACAACGCACCCAGGGGAGAGATACCATGGTAAATAGGTAACCTATTTACCATGGTATCCCTCCCCTGCGGCGGCTGCTCTTGATCTCCGTGAACGCACCCGCTGTCACATTGAAGCGCTTGAAAACACAGCACAACATTCCCTAATAACACTTGCAATGCATTATGACTTCAAAGGTATGACTTTAAGTCTATGACATTATTATTTATTGATTTTATTTTGTTTTATTTCTTTGATCACCAACTGCCACGACAACACACTCGTTTTTTTTTTTTTTATGCAGTACTCCTGACGAACTTCACCCATTGACCGCATCGTACCGGCTCTTAAGGTAGCTTGTGTTGGAGCAGCAGGACAAGCTCGCCATCCCGCCCGCTGCTTTCCTGCTCACCAAAACACAACGCACCCAGGGGAGAGATACCATGGTAAATAGGTAACCTATTTACCATGGTATCCCTCCCCTGCGGCGGCTGCTCTTGATCTCCGGCTGCTCTTGATCTCCGTGAACGCACCCGCTGTCACATTGAAGCGCTTGAAAACACAGCACAACATTCCCTAATAACACTTGCAATGCATTATGACTTCAAAGGTATGACTTTAAGTCTATGACATTATTATTTATTGATTTTATTTTGTTTTATTTCTTTGATCACCAACTGCCACGACAACACACTCGTTTTTTTTTTTTATGCAGTACTCCTGACGAACTTCACCCATTGACCGCATCGTACCGGCTCTTAAGGTAGCTTGTGTTGGAGCAGCAGGACAAGCTCGCCATCCCGCCCGCTGCTTTCCTGCTCACCAAAACACAACGCACCCAGGGGAGAGATACCATGGTAAATAGGTAACCTATTTACCATGGTATCCCTCCCCTGCGGCGGCTGCTCTTGATCTCCGGCTGCTCTTGATCTCCGTGAACGCACCCGCTGTCACATTGAAGCGCTTGAAAACACAGCACAACATTCCCTAATAACACTTGCAATGCATTATGACTTCAAAGGTATGACTTTAAGTCTATGACATTATTATTTATTGATTTTATTTTGTTTTATTTCTTTGATCACCAACTGCCACGACAACACACTCGTTTTTTTATGCAGTACACTCTTAGAAAAAATGGTACAATATAGAACCCTAAAAGGTTCTATCTGCTGGTATAGATTTGGAACCATTTTGAAGTGCTATATGGAACCTTTTAAAATGGTTCTTTGGAAGAACCCTGCATTAGAGGTTTAATAAAGAACCACCATGGTTCTTATATTAATGGTATAATACAGAACCATATTGGTTCCTCTGAAGAACCTTCTATTGAGGTTTAATATAGAACCATAAGAGTTACACTATTGAACCTTACAATTAACATTCTATGGAGGGTTGTTTGGTTCATCTGAGAAAAAACAAATGTATACCGTTAAGAGCTCTTCACATCCTTTAGAATCCCCCAACCTCAGAAGTGTAAGTGCTTTGATAAATCACTCAATTCAGGATGCCAACAATTTATTTATTAAACCTTTATATAACAATTTATTGTTTTTACAGGTTAAACCATTAGAGTAGTTTCAGGTTTAGTTATATACAGTTTTACACCGTTTTATTCAACCTGTGTGTTTTTAATAATTAAACCATATTATTTACACAGTGAAAAAAAGGGTCTCGCAGCAAACTGGAAAATAAATCTATGCATCCCACAGATTTTCCTGAAACTTACACAAAATACATTTTCAAGAACATGTAATAGACCTTGAAAAAGCTGAGATAAAATGTATATTGAAACTGATGAACGTGGGTTTCTTTTTTCTTATTCATTTTTTGGTGGCACAAATTAGAAGAGCTACAGTACAGTATTTAGATCAGAGCTTATTATGAGTTTATGATATCTATAAATTAAGACTGAATGTTTATTAGTTTTTTGAGATCAAAACTTCTATTAAAAACAATTTACATTTGTTATAAACAATTAATTTTCTAATCAGCCATTTACATTTAAAATAAATACTTTTTTTTGATATGTACAATTACATTTTTATATCAAATATTCTGTTTTTGTAATCAAATTAAATAGTTGACACAATAAATTCATTTAATTTCAGATTAAATGTTAAAATGGCATTCCATCAGATCAATATAATTATTCCCCAAGTAAAAGTGCAGTTATTTGACTGTACATCTTTAACACTGGCAAAGGTACTTTGTCAGAGATACTCAGCTTCATGAAGTACCTTTCCATGAAAGTCAGACAATTTTTTAGAGCTTTAGGATACTCAATGCCCAAGGAAAAATAAAGAGAAAAAATACATTCAACAGCAAGGGTGATATCCATTCCTGGATAATCACCGAGTATCTCAATTCCATCAACACAAACAGAGATGTCATCTGCTGCCAATGGGCTTGTTGTTCCCTTGAAAACGATAGTTGGTGTAGGTGATGGTGGTACCTGTATAGATTTTAAAATAATAATTAATAACTTTATTCAACAATAAATTATGTGAAATTGTACTTCAGCAGCATCTCACCATACCTACAAGCAGTGGCGGCTCGTGTGGTGGGGCTGCGGCTACTTTAAAGGGATTTCGTAATATTCCTCCCTTTAAAAACATTTTAACTGTCGGATCTCACTTAAAACAGCGAGGAACGTCTTAAACTCCTGTTAATTGCCTACAAGTCTCCCTCATAATTCATTAAGTACACATTTATGGCAAGCCAAATTAAGAGATACCTTTAAATATTTAACAGATATCTTTAAATATTTCAAAATATCCTTAAATCAGTTGAATATATCTTAAAATATTTTGAAATAATTAGAGATATCTTAACATATTTTAAGATATCTCAAAATGGTTTACAGATATCAGGAATTAATTTGGAGATATCTCAAACTCATTTTGAGATATCTCTAAATGATAATTTGACTTTGTATTTAACATTGAAAACATCAATTCAGTTAAGCTACATTTAAAAAGTAGAGCTCAATTAACTTACTTGGTCAACAACAAACAACAGATTTTCCCTCTCTCGAAACAAAGCTGGCAACAGCAACAATGCAGCATTCATTCTCAGTCCTACAAATAGGGTATCAGATCATATACAAAGTACAAAGCAAACGGAAGAATGTTGAGCAACCCTGGTCTGAGAGGTACAGGATCTTTGGCTTTGCATTCCACCAGTGCTCTCAGTTACATTCATGAATTCATTATTTGCTAAACTGCACAGATAAAGAATAGTTTAAATGATTGAAAGGTACCTAAAAAAACACACACACGACTGTAGCTCTCCAGGACCAGGACTGACTAACACTGATACAAACGTTATTGTGGATTGGAGCAAAAAAATGTTAAGAACAGTATCAACAAAGTTTCTAAAAATCTGTTCATGCAGGTTTTTCGCATTGGTTTTTATGCCCCTGTGAGAGTTAAATACCAGCTATCTTCCCCATGAAATATTATGCTCCAAGTGTATGAAATGAAGTTGCATCATTTTCTGTTTAATAGTTATTTATAGATCTTATTCTGAGATAGGTCAAAACAATTTGATGTACAATAAATATTTCTTATACATTACCATTTCCCTGTGTCTTATCTGAAGCATCTTCAATGTAGGACATCACAGTAGTTAGAAGATGCCCACTAGAAAGTCTGAAAATAGCATCTACCATTCTGGATAGGCCACTCATTAGGTTCCGTTCCAAGTTTACTCCAAAACGTAGTTCTACTTCGTGCAACAGCTAAAATACAGATGCTAAAGTTATTATTATATTTATTTATTTATTTATCATATGCCTTTATCCAAGGCGATATACACAGCTGTAAAAAAGAGTTGAATACTTACAAATAATGTAGTAGTTAAAAAAATCAATAAATAAAACAAAATCAAACTAAACTGAATGCGAGCAGAAAGAAGTTGCATGGGAAAAACCAGGAGCAGTGGAGTTTTGTAAAAGCTGGAGCAGGTGGATTGCTGATGCAGAAAGGTCACCTAGGAGGACTAATTAAAGTGATTATACATGCTTATAACTAAAAATATTAATTTCTGATCAATCACCATAGTAGAATAAAAACTAGTACCTACCAGTTTAGGATGCTTTAGGAATGGAAACAGACCAAGGACTTCTTCAGTGGACTTCTTCTCCATCATTCTTTCCCGAGTGTGTACAGTTCTATTCATGCTGTCACATATGGCTTCAATGTTCGGCCTCAATTTCGTTATTTCTTTTCTTATGGAGTCCAAGTGTTTGGCAATACTATGCTCGTCTTCTCCTGGGAACTCCTCACTTTGCATCTGCAATATGTATCATAACGTTAAGTAATTCAATACTTATGATCAGGCATTTACTGCATGTATTCTCTGTGCTTTTCTTTACTCTGGAAAAATGCTAAAGATCAAGTACTCTCCATGAAAGCCAATTAGCTAATAAACTACACAATCACATGTATGTACATATATAAAGTATGTAATTCTATTTCAATCTATTTCTGTCAATGCAGATCCAAGAGTTAGGCTTACAGATTCTCTTCTCTTTTTCATGAGCGGTTGCTGTTGCTCTGGTGCACGCTTCCTTCCTCGACCCACAGCACCAAACTTTTTTTTCATGTCTTCTACAGTCTCCACTGAAATAAGTGTCTTTCTCTCTTTTTTGAATTTATTTCTCAGTATTGAAACAATGATAGAAAGTTAAACCTATGTCCATTATCTGGCTATAAAAAATACATATCAACTAGTAAAAATATATTTAACGCTGCATAATTTTGACAAATTAATGTTTATTCGACTATTTCTTTTATGAATATAACTACCAAATGTATACTCACATATCCAGTTTGGCTGTCATCCCTTAGAAATCTGTACTTACAGCACAAAGTACTTAGCACAGTACTGTACATTATGTGGTCTGGATACCTAAATATACAGATTAGAAAATAATATAGGCATATGAATTGTAAGTGAATTGTAAGAAAAATATATATTTGAGAAATAATGTCATGAAATACAGTTGCATTTTACAATTGCTTTAATTTACAAAAAAAACATGCTGAAAAGCATTATCAAAATGAATTTAATAAAAAATTTTCTCTTGAATAAAATATTGCTGTTATGATAGATTTAAAAAAAAAATAGTAATCATTTAAAAAATGAATATGCTATTTTATGTTATGTAATTATTCTAAAATTGGTTGCCTATGTATCTAAAACAAACACCGAAATCTCAGTTCTTACAGCGTATATTTGCTGAGGTCATCAAACAGAGTCTGTATTAGAGCTGCACGAAGGGCAGATTTGTCTTTTGATTTGAAACCAATGTCCTTTCTATCAAGGGCCATCTGTACAACTGGAGGAAATATAGGCAATGTATAACATGCGGTCCAAACATGAACACTTGTTGAGGTTTGTGGCACTTCTCTGCATTCTACTGGTAGCACCTTCTCTGAAAAAATATGCTCATTTGCGTTTGTTCTATGAAAATACAAAAAACAACAAAAAAAACAATATTTCATAATTTTAATCACCTGAAAATATCTAAAGACTTGATATTTAAACAGAGCCTTATAATATAACAGCCATATTAATTTTCTACACAGAAGTTTAAAACCATACATTCCCAGGCCTCATTTTCAGGAATTAAACTAGTGAAAATACCCCTCTCTCTCTCTCTCTCTCTCTCTCTCTCTCTCTCTCTCTCTCTCTCTCTCTCTCTCTCTCTCTCTCTCTCTCTCTCTCTCTCTCTCTCTCTCTCTCTCTCTCTCTCTCTCTCTCTCTCTCTCCATAAAGAAATGTACTCCCATAATATACATCTTTCTTACAATACAACATTACAATACAAAAAGCGTACTGGTAGTAGTAATTTATACTTTTCAAAGTGATTCCTGTATAGTATGTGGTATTTAAATGTAAATACTAAAACACAACAATAGACTAACATAATGTATAATATATTTGTCATTACATACCTTTTAAGGTTCTCGAGAGCCTTTAAAAATTTGACTTGGTCCTTCATAGTTCGGAAGATCTTTCCAATCATATGTTCTGTCAGACCTAAAAGAGTCTCACCATCTATTTCTTCACCTAATGAACAAAAAAACATAACATTAATCAGAAAAATAAGCACCAATGTTAACCTGCCATTGTAATTAATATCACAGTTTTAAATGCAAGCAGTACCTTATACACAGTATGATGAGGTGCAATATATAAACATCCATCACTGTCTTCATAAGCATCTAGTGCATGGTAGTCAACTTCATTGCCAGGTGTTAATGTACACCACTCATGCAAAGCCTCTATTTTGAAGGCATGAAGGTGAGAATTAAATTCCAGAGCAAAATACAGTTTCCCACACAAAATCCATGTACACCTAAACTGAATGATATGCAAGATTTTGAAAAAAATGGGTAAATCCTCATGGACTACATCGACAATGAAGTAATCCTTGACTTCGTATTTCACGTGATCCACAGTTAGTTTCTTTACTTTCAGTATGGTTTCATCAGCTTCAAGTTCACTGGCTTGAATATTGCATTTTTCAAGAATAATGTCTTTCAAAGATGTAGATGATAGCTGAACAACACAAGACCCTTCTTGCTCATATGACTGATGCAAAGCATCTGCACAACAAAAATCCCAACACTGTCTTTGTTGATGTCTTTTTGCTAAAGTAAAGCAGATGTTCCGGAAGTTGCACACATTTCTTGCAAGCCGCTTAAAGTACTGGTGCTTTCCTTCAAAACGTAAGCACCAAAGTGATCGAAGTGGTCCAAATTCAGCTAGCAATCTGGGGTAGTGTACCAAGTAATGCAATTTTGGTATAAAATTACCAGGATACAGTCTATTAAATTCACTGATAAATTCTCCAATTAAAATCTGCAAATGTGAAAGTGACGACTTTTTCACAACAGGAGACATTACAAAGTCTACTATTTCACGAAACAGAAGGTAGTGCTGCCAGTGTTCATCTTCTGTTGGGACAAAATGGCCAATTAGAAATGGAAGAAATTTAAGAACCGTTAAACCTTAACGAAAGAATAAGTGTGAATGAGTACAATGACACACTAACATATTGTTTTAAATTTTTTCTAAGAGTGTATACAATATTTTTCTCTATGCATTCTTTTCTGTTGAGCACTCCTGACACCGTTGAAACGGTGAGTCTCAGGTCGCCTGCGGATACATAAGTCCAATCATTGCGTCTGAACCTGGTGTGTAATCCCAAGGTAACTGCTCACTTTTAACACGATTTAAGACGTTAATTCACGTTTTAAGTAATACAGTGTCCCCTTCAGACATGTTAAAGGAGAGATTACAAAGTCTACTATTTCACGCACCGGCGTAGATTTAGCTAGGGACGGTAGGGACATGTCCCTACCAATGTCAAGGGACCGTTGAATTGTCCCTACCAATAATTTTGATAAATCTTAAACGTCTTTTGTCAAGTCATTTTATCTGCTCCACAAAGGGTTAACTCTCTCAAGCCCCCCGCCCCTCCCCCTCGTTAGTCCTCCCTCCTCCAAAAAAAACAAAACAAAAAAAAACGCTAATTTGATTGGCTTTGGCCCTTCCATACTGCATCACTGTAACACGGACTCAGTGCGTGGCTGACGTCAGGGACCAGCAGAGTGTGTTGTTTTCATTGAAGTGCGAAAGTGCACAAGGACTCGGGAGTGAAAGGTAAATCTCCGGGTTTAAAATAAAAAAAAAAAATTCTAGTCATTCTTAAACGGTGTACATTGTGCCACAATTTTCACATTTATTTTAAAAAATAAGAATAAATATAATCAGTTTAATTCGATGTTTGTGTTTGTTGGTTAATGCGTTGTCATATTATTTCAATCCTCCTTCCTCCCTTTGTAACTAACTTACTCCTTGCTTGATATTTTTGTATCGTGTGTGTAAAAAGCGAACACGAACATATGTATTTGATTGAATGGACAGTGTGACTATCCAGGCGGCTAAATAAATGCACTATATTATATAGGCAGTAATAAAAAATATATAAAAAGTCAAATTAATGGTGGGGGGGGGGGGGGGGGACAACGACAGATATACAAATAAATTTCAGTGTGGCGTGAGTAAAAAAAAGGTTGAGAACCGCTGGTTTAGGCTGGACTCTGGAAAGACGCTCATCTGAAGTTGCCGCTTGCCGGTCAGGCTGATATGAGTGTGAGCCACTGACTGAATGAAAGCCAGGTGCCGCGGCTGAAGGTATTGTCAGCTCGTCAGCAACATAGTTTGAGAGAATAAAGCTACCTACCTACCTACCTATTACGTTAGCGACCCATTGCTAGCTGCTAACCCAACGTCCTTGGTGGCTAGCTAGCTTGTTTCACAGCTAAATCATTATGTGTGTGTGTGTGAGAGAGAGAGAGAGAGAGAGAGACTTTGACTTTTAAGATCCTTTATTTAACATTCCAAATAAAATCCATTAAAACTCAATAAAGGTAAAACATAACAAAATTAAGATTTAGCAATATTAAAAAATCCTAAAATACATCATGTTCTCCTTAAAAATAGATTTTACCAAAATAAAAGGATCATAAAAAATCAATTAAAAAAACACAGTGTTTTCTTTCTGTTAAAAACAGATTAAAGCCAAAATTAATAAAAACACTGTAAAACAATAAAAAATAAAATTAAAACTAGAACAAAAACTGGAGCTCCCCCTCCTCACTCACAGCACACAAGGCGTCTCCCACACACCACCTCTCCTGGAAGTCCTCCGGGTTATTATTTAGTTTAAAAAATTCAAAATCCACTCTTATCCGGCTGACCACCAAAACCCTGAACTGCAACACAACATCAGTCAGCCCGGCGCCAGAGATACTGTTCTTTCTGGATTTTAAAATGGCCAATTTTGCCTGACCCATTATAAAATTAATTAAAACACACCTGTTTCTCTTTTTAAAACTGTAGGGAACCCCAAAGATAAAAAGCTCTTTTGTGAACTCCTCGCCTAGACCCTGCAGGAGCTCCTGTAGGAGATGGAAGAGTGGTCCTAGCCTGACACACTCACTATACATGTGAAACACTGTTTCCTCTGCAGAGCAGAAACAGCACTCTGAGCTAATGCTAGCATCAACTCTGTGGAGAAACCTGCCGGTGGACACAATACAGTGCAGGATCCTCCACTGCAGGTCCCCCGCTCTCTTGGTGAGGGGCAGTTTATACAGCACCCTCCATACTGGCCTGCACCCCTCCTTTACCTCCAGACATGCCCTCCATCTTGAATCCACCAACCCCCTCAACTGGTGGGAATGTGATGCCTTCACACAAATTTGGTAGATCTTCTTACTCTCTGCTGTATGAAGAGTTAGATCTTTAACTGTGTCTAGGTTTAATAACATTCCCTCGTTTCCTACACCTTCCTCTCCTTCACCTACTGCTGGACACACTAGCAGTCCTGGAAAGATGAAGTCTTGTCTCTGCCCTGTGCCGCTGGACATCTCCTCTCTCACAGCCTCCCTGAGCTCGGGGGAAAGACAACTTCTCAGTTCACTGACCATTTTCTCTGCCAGTCTCTCAGAGTGCCAGCCCAGCCGCCCAGCCAGCTGTGTAGCAGTCAGCCAGCAGGAGAGCTCAAAGTTGATAAGATGTCTCAGCCTGGTCACTCCTGCCCTCACAAAGCTGGCACAGAGCGTCATTGACTGAAAGAAACGTACAGGGAAGAGCGGATTGAAAAATAGGGGCTCCTCCAACAGGACCCTGCCTGTCAGGGACCCCTCATCTCTCGCCACCCTCACTGCCCTCCAGGCATCTAAAACACTCAAGTAAAAAGAAGAGAGACCTACTTTAGCTAGTCTGGCACTCTCAATTAAAAACAGGTGTTTGTCTATCCCCAGCCCCCCTACTCTGCTGAGGAAAAAACAAGCTAGCCTCTTCCAATGAGCCTCCTCCCCAGCGTACAGGAGCCTCTGAACCGCCTGCAGTCTGAAGGCTGCCACCCTGCTGGCAATGCAGACCAACCCCTGCCCCCCTTCATCAGTGGGGAGATACAGGACCGCTGGCCTCAGCCAATGTCTCCCGCTCCAGAAAAACTCCAGCAGTATTCTTTGGATCTCCTGCACCATGCCCCGGGGAGGGTTCAGACACACCAGCCTGTGCCACAGCATGGAGGCCACCAGATTATCACTAGGACCCTTCCCCTAAAGGACAGCTGGGCCAGCAGTCCCCTCCATCTCTGCAGCCGCCCTCTCACCCTGTCCACTAGGCCCTCCCAATTTTTCTGTATATATATCTCCACTCCAAAAAACACCCCCAGCACTTTTATACCTGTCCTGTCCCATCTCAGCGCCTCAGGCAGGACAGGGGGGGTGCAATCATGCCAACTGCCTGACAGGAAGGTGTCACACTTTGCCCAGTTAACTCTTGCTGTAGAGGCTCCTTGGAACGTGTGCAGGCTCTGCTGTAGTGCCTTGATGTCTCCGTCACTGCACACAAGCATAAGCGGACACCTTCACTGCGACAGAGGAGGGTGAGGAGGGCACTGCCCAGCCAACCAGCCGGCCCCTCAGCAGGTGCAGCAGGGGCTCTATGGCCAGTGAATAAAGCATTCCAGACAGGGAGCAGCCCTGCCTAATACCCCTGCACACTGGGAAGGGCTGACTCAGCCCATTGTTAATCTTTAAAATGCTAAAAACATTCCAATATAAAAGCTGGATATAAGAAATAAAAACAGGGCCAAACCCGAAGGCTTCCAGGGTTTTAAAAAGGTATGTGTGGTCGACCCTGTCAAACGCTTTCTCCTGATCTAAAGAAACCAGACCAACATTCAAATCGCATGTCTTAGCCATTGATAAAAAGTCTCGAATTAAAAACAAATTATCAAAAATGGAACGTCCCGGTATGCAGTAAGTTTGGTCCGTGTGTATTACAGCTCCTATACACATTTTTAGTCTATTGGCCAGACATTTTGAAATAATTTTAAAATCAGAACATAAAAGCGAAACAGGTCTCCAGTTTTTGAGTAAACACAGGTCTCCTTTCTTGGGCAGTAGTGTGATTACTGCCCTCCTGCAGCTGAGGGGCAGTTCTTTATCTCTGAGGCTCTCTCCCAGCACCTGCAAAAAGTCCTCACCAATCACAGTCCAGAAATTTTTAAAAAATTCAGTGGGCAGTCCATCAATGCCAGGAGCTTTTCCATTTGAAAGCTGTGTAACAGCAGTGGTCAGCTCCTGATATGTTAGTGGCTTGTCTAATTGGTTCTGTTCTTCCTCGCTCAGGGTGGGCAAATCCTGGAGCAGCAGGTCTGTATCCTTCTGCTCACAAGGCTCTTTGCTGTATAGTTCAGAATAGAATTTTACTGCCTCCCTGCTGATCTCCTCCCGGCTGTACAGCTCCCTGCCGCAAGGCGTCCGGACGCAGTACATCTTCCGGCTGTCTGCTCTCCTCCTCTCCAAGCCAAAAAAGAAACTGGAGGGGGTGTCCATGTCTTTAAGCTCTATGAAGCGAGAGCGCACCAGCGCCCCCTTCACTCTTTCCTTCAGCAGGCTGCCCAGCATGTGTTTCTGCTCCCTCAGCGTTTGCAGGGTCTGCTCCTGGTGGTCTGTGTCCAGGCTGCTCTCTAACTGGAGAATTTTCAACTCCAGCTCTCTCACTGCTGCGTTCAGTGACCCGGTTGAATTGAGTGTGTACTGCTGGCAAAAGATTTTAATCTGCGTTTTGCCAATGTCCCACCACTGCCTAATATTTTTATAATTTGTTTTTTTCTTTTTTCCAAATGTTCCAAAAATCATTAAACTGTTTTACAAAAAGTGTGTCCTGTAATAGCTTTAAATTAAAATGCCAGTAGGAGGTGCTGTGAGAGTCAGTGGTGAGTATTACTGTAACTAACAGGCAGTGGTGGTCAGAGAGGCTACTGGGGATGATATTGGCTTTAATGAATTTATTCAAATGTGTGTGTGATGTGTAGAAGCGGTCTAACCTGGCTCTATATATTTGTTGTGCGCGACAATGAGACCAGGTGTACTGTCTTGCATTGGGGTGCAGACACCTCCAGACATCAACCAGGCCACTGAACTGAAAAACTGCAGCTAATTCACTTGAGGATTGGGGATTGGGTTCCTCATTATTTCTATCCATTGTAAAATCAATAGTGCAGTTAAAATCTCCTCCCACCACCACCACATCATCATTATCATGCCAGCCACGCCGCCTCATTCTCCCTGTCTGAGTGCGTCTCCTGCAGCAGCGCGACCCCCGCCCGCTTCTGCTCTAAAAACTCACACAGCTGCGCTCTTTTAAAAGACTGTCTGCAGCCATTCACGTTAAAAGAAATAAAAACGCACTTTTCCATAGCGGCTAAAAAAAATAAAACTGACAGAGTAAAACAAGCAACAATAAAAAAAATTCTTAAAAGAAGTATCCATTTTTAAAATTATTGTTTGGCAACATTAGCGATCTTTTTCTTAATTATTTGAACATATTTTTTAAGACGGTACCTTTTTTGCTGGTCAAACTCCTCTAATGTTGCCTTTCGTGTGACGATGTGTGCTGAGTGGAGGAATAATCTCAGATCTGGGAAGAAGTTTTCAATTTCAACCCCCCTTTTCCCTTTTGTACTCTCCATAAACTGTTTAAATTCATCTAGGGTATAGATTTTTTTCCCCCTGTTAACGGGTTGGCTATCGGGGATGTCAGAGATAAGCGAGGAGTCAGAGAGCTCCCCCTCCATTTCCTCTGCTCCGTCCTCGCTGTCTGCTCCGCCGTCCACGGCTGCCAGCTCCTCCGCGGCTCTCTCCGCCTCTACAGCGCCGCTCTCCTCTCCTCCTCCCAGCACAGCCACAGCCGTCACCGCTGCCTCTGCCTCCGCTTGCTGGGGTTCAGAGAGAGAAGAGCGCTGCACCGCGCCGGGTTGTAAGCCCGTCGCCGTGCCGCTCCCCTCTCCCTCCATATCAGGAGGGACAGACCCCCCTGCCTGAGACTGCAGGCTCCCCTCCAGCACAGGCTCGGGGCTCTGCTCCGTCCCCCGCTCGCTGTTAGGCAGATCTGCAACTTTGTTTTTTTGTTTTTTAAGTCTTTTTTTAGCTACCATCACAAAACCCTCATCATTTTCGGTAGTTTTATTTTGTGACGGACCGTGGCTGAGTCTCTTCAGCCTCGGCTGTGGTGTGGGCGGCTTCATCCCGATCGGCGGCTCCCTGCTCTCTGCAGACTCCGGCTGGCGCTGCGATGGGGGAGCAGCCTCATCCTCCCGCTCACCCCCAACATCCCCAGCCTCCTCCCTGCCATCAGTACCATGCTCCTGCCTTTCCTCATTTTTGTTTTTTCTCGGGCAGGCTCTCCTCTGGTGTCCCTGTTCCCCACAGTTAAAACACCGCATTGTATCCGAGCTGACAAACACTACGCAGCCCGTCCCTTCCACACTGAAGCTCCAAGCAACATCAATCACCTCCCCCGGGTTATTCAGCAGCAAAAACGCCTGTCTCCGAAAAGACAGGACGTGCTTAACACTTGTATTTCTGCACCCTAATGGTATATTTTTAATTGGGGACACCAGTTTGCCATATCGGGCAAGTTCATTTGCCAAGGTCTCGTTTTTTAAAAACGGCGGCACGTTTGACATGATTACCTTGGTAACAGGGGTTACTAAGGGGGATACTTGAATAAAATCTCCTTTCACTGAAAAACCTTCCTCCACTAGTTGATTGACCAGCGATACCTCTTTTAAAAACACGACAAACCTTTTATTCATACGGGATGCCGATATTATATTATCACACCCGACCACCTCTCCCACTGCCAGCAGGCACTCCTCCACCGACGCGCCGGCATCGGGCAAGCAGCTGACCCCGTGTCGGCGGCTGAGAGCCCCCAGCCCTCCAGAGTGAGATCCCATAACGGGACCTACACACACACACACACACACACACACACACACACTACTCTATAAACGGGAAAGTACAAACAAAGCAACGAAACAAAGATATATAAACGAACTAAACAATTAACAATTAAATATATAAATTTGCAAAAAATATAGTAGCGAAAACACTCTCCTACCGCACCAGCGTTCAAACGCTACCGCCTCTCCGCAAGCTCCTCCCACAATCCCACAATCCTCTTCTGAATCCCCTTCTGAATCCCCCTATTATAATGAAGAATATTTTAACACCCTCCACACAGAGATCAGCTACTTCCAGGTCCAGGGGAATGTGCTGCTCTGTGGGGATTTCAACGCCAGGACAGGCTCAGAGCCTGACTGTATAAACTCCCAGGGTAACAGGCATGTATTTGGACAGACCCCTCTGTACCTCACACCCACCACAATCCAGAGAAACAACCCTGACCGTGCCGTGAACAAGAACGGGAGAGAATTAGTGCATCTCTGTCAAGCCCTGGGTCTGTACATCGTTAATGGCAGGATCAGAGGGGACTCTTTAGGGAGGTTCACGTTTTGCTCAGCTCTTGGGACAAGCGTAGTCGACTATGCCATCACTGACATGGACCCCTCCTCTCTTAATGCATTCACTGTCAGGCAACAAACCCCTCTATCGGACCACAATCAAATCACTGTGTTCCTGAAAAGGACAGGTCAGTCTAGCACCGCACAGACACAGCCCAGTAAGCTGTACAATCTGAATCAAACATACAGATGGGCTTCAAATAGTGCAGAGGAATTTAACAAGGCAATCAGTTCTACTAAAATAACTAACCTCATGAACACTTTCCTCAACACACAGTACCAACCAAATGTGTCAGGACTAAATCTGGCAGTTAAAGACATCAATAAGATATTTGAGAATGCAGCCACAATGGCAAATCTTAAAAAGAACAAAAAGAAAATACAGCAGAAACAAAAACACAAACAAAGCTGGTTTGATGACGAGTGTAAATCTATTCGAACAAACCTAAGAAAATTATCTAATCAAAAACACCATCAACCACAAAACCCAGATTTACGCCGGAGGTACTGCGAGACCCTCAAATACTACAAACACACCCTGACACAGAAAAAACAAAAACACACAAACAAAACCCTCACTGACATAGAACAAGCTGTCGACAAAAACCAGTTCTGGGAAATGTGGAACAATTTAAACTCAACAAAAAAACAAGAACTGACAATACAAAATGGAACAACCTGGAAAAATTATTTTGAAAACCTTTATAAAGATATCCCTCAAAAAGATCTAACAGATACACAAAATGAAACTAGAGAAAAACTTAACTTACTAGAAAAATCAATTAAAGATAACCAAAATCCAATTGATGCTCCAATCACCCCACAAGAATTAACAAAGAAGCTCCAGGCACTTAAACCTGGAAAAGCCTGCGGCCCTGACAGCATCTGTACTGAGATGCTAAAACACAGCAGCCCTAAATTACAGGAGGCAATGCTTAAATTGTTCAACATGGTACTAAGTACTGGTTACTTCCCTGACATCTGGAACCAAGGGCTTATATCCCCAATTCACAAGAGTGGAGACAAATTCGACCCCAACAACTACCGGGGCATCTGTGTGAGCAGTAATCTGGGGAAGGTGTTCTGCAGTATCATTAACGCCCGGATACTGGCCTTCCTTACCGAACACAATGTCCTGAGTAAGAGTCAGATTGGATTCCTACCAAACCATCGCACAACTGACCATATTTACACCCTGCACACCCTAATAGATAAACATGTACACCAAAAAAGTAAAGGCAAAATTTTCGCCTGCTTCATTGACTTTAAAAAAGCCTTTGATTCAATTTGGCATGAAGGTTTATATTATAGAATTCTGCAAAGTGGTGTAGGGGGTAAAGTCTATGATATAATAAAATCAATGTACACAGAAAACAAATGTGCAGTAAAAATTGCCAACAAAAGGACAGATTTCTTCACTCAGGGGCGGGGGGTGAGGCAGGGCTGCAGTCTGAGTCCAACACTGTTCAATATTTACATCAATGAGTTAGCAACGATGTTGGAACGGTCTGCAGCCCCTGGCCTCACATTACATGACACTGAAGTCAAGTTCCTGCTCTACGCAGATGACCTGGTCCTGCTGTCACCCACAGAGCAGGGGCTGCAGCAGAGCCTGGCACTGCTAGAGCAGTACTGTCAGTCCTGGGCCCTGGCAGTAAACCTCAAAAAGACCAATATAATGATTTTTCAAAAAAAGGCCAGATCTCAGGGAAACAGATATCACTTTACACTCGGCAACACCACCCTAGAGCACAGCACCAGCTACACTTACCTGGGTCTGACCATCAGTGCGTCAGGCAGTTTTAACCTGGCAGTGAATGCACTAAAAGCAAAAGCACTCAGAGCTTTTTATGCCATCAAAAGGAGATTCTATAAAATCAATATACCTGTCAAAATCTGGCTAAAATTAATTGACAGTGTTATCCAGCCCATTGCGCTGTATGGAAGTGAGGTATGGGGTCCACTCAGTCAACAAGACTACACTAAATGGGACAAACACCCAATCGAGACCCTGCATGCTGAACTATACAAGAATACACTGCAGGTGCAAAGAAATACACCAAACCACGCATGCAGGGCAGAATTAGGCCGATATCCAGCTCTTATTAATATAAAGAAAAGAGCACTCAAATTCTGGTTGCACCTTGAAAAAAGTGAACCTGACTCACTCCAGTACAAGGCCCTCCAGACCCAAGAGCTCAGCCCTGAAAAGAGTCCCCTATGCCAGCTGGCTTTGAAGCTCATCACACTGACCCCCTCCAATACTAACTCCAACCAGCTTCAGGTCAGCACTGCTTACCAGCCCCCAATCAGAGTAAACCAAATTATAAAACAAACCAAAAACTCCTATCTGGAACACTGGGACACAGAAATAAAATCCCAAAATAAACTTGATTGCTATCGGGCCCTAAAAAGAAACTACAGCCTAGCAGAGTATCTCTCCACTGTCAGAGATACGAAGCAGAGACAGATCCTGACCAAGTACAGGCTCAGTGACCACAGCCTGGCCATAGAGACAGGCAGACACAGGCAGACCTGGCTGCCCAGAGAAGATCGGCTCTGTGGTCACTGCGAGACAGGAGAGGTGGAAACTGAGATGCACTTTCTCCTACACTGTATAAAATACAGCCATATCAGAGAATCATTCTTCATTAAAATACAAGAAAAATATCCTCTTTTCAGACAAATGGCAGACTCAGAGAAACTTGCTGTCCTCCTAGGGGAGGGACACACAGCTCCACTGGCTGCCAAATATGTAGCCACCTGCCACAACCTGAGGGGCACGCAGTGACGGCACAATTTAATAGTTTCAATATCATTATTTCAATATTTCAATTTCTATATTATTATTATTTATCTTCTATTTTATTTATTATTATTTTGTTACCATTGTTCCTTGTTTGTATATAGATGCATCTGTTCATAATATGTATGTATTTGCTTTGACAACACTGTGGAAAATAAGTCATGCCAATAAAGCACTTTGAATTGAATTGAATTGAATTGAGAGAGAGAGAGAGAGAGAGAGAGAGAGAGAGAGAGAGAGAGAGAGAGAGAGAGAGAGAGAGAGAGAGAGAGAGAGAGAGAGAGAGAGAGAGAGAGAGAGAGAGAGAGAGAGAGAGAGAGAGAGAGAGAGTGCGTGAGCATGTTTTGATATCGTCATTCAACTAACGTTAGCTAATCACTTCAATTTGGCTTTAGGTGACTAAAGCATAATAGCAACCAAAAAAATAAAGATGGACATAAGGAAGTTTTTTTTACAAAAAGTCAAAGTGTAAGTAGGAAGATGTTATTAAAGTAATAAACACAATTGATAATGATTCTCATAGCAAATGAAAAAATAATTTACTAATGAAGTTAACAGAGTCATACTTTCTCTCTAAACAGCATGCATCAATTTATCATTTTATCAGGCGAGTGAAGCAGTGCAGCCTGGTAAAAGCAGTACAGAGGCAGGTGGAGCAACAGGGTCGCAGGTGGGGTCTGTAATGGCTTAGTGATTATAACAGTGAAAGTGTTAGACTCAGTTTTGAGATATATTATTGTTTGAGGCACATTGTGATATAATAGTAGGCTAATGCTGTATAGTAATACTCAGCAAATAAAGTTAGCATAGCCATATATTTTCTCTCTATATGGCATGCATCAATTTATTATTTTATCAGGTGAATGAAGCAATGCACCCAGGTACGAGCAGCAGCACAGACACAGGAGTGGCAGGCAGAGCACGTGAGCGTGCATGTGCTCATGCTTGTAGCGCCAGGGGTATTGGTAGCTTACAGTAAGGCTGGGATAGGTTATAATTCAGGTTATTAGTAATTCTACAGCAGGGATGTCAAACCAGCTTCCAGGAGGGACACTTTATCATAGTGTTTTAAATGTATACCAGCCAACTTCATGTCAATCAAACTGTCCTCGATTCATGTCCAGCATTCATTTCAAGCCACCAGAAGTTACCATTTAATAGCTGTCTACTAAAAAATTTCTTCCTGGGGGGGCATGCCCCCGAACCCCACTAGCGACCGTGACTCCGCCCCCCTACAAAATTGTGTCCCCACCAATGTTCAAACCAAACATACGCCCTTGACCTCCGGAATGAAGCAACCGGAGGTGGATGGAAAGACTCAATATTGCAGCTACCGGGGCATGCAAGACTCCATATCGTAGATACCGGGCATGCAATTATATATATATATATATATATATATATATATATATATATATATTAATGTTATTTTTTTTTAAATTTTTTTTTTGGATGTTTGGAGTTTTACTCGCGCATAGTTTTGTATGTTATTTCCGAATTTCTCCTTAGACATGTCTGAAGGGGACACTGTATTACTTAAAACGTGAATTAACGTATTAAAACGTGTTAACTGTGAGCAGTTACCTTGGGATTACACACCAGGTTCAGACGCATTGATTGGACTAATGTATCCGCAGGCGACCTAAGACTCACCGTTTCCACGGTGTCAGTAGTGCTCAACAGAAAATAATGCATACAGAAAAATATTGTATACTGGCCATGGGCTTTGGTTAGCATACAGTGTCCCCTTCAGACACTAAACAGTGGCCTACAGTTTTATGTTTGTCTGAAAAAAACAACTACAATTGGTATTTTTAATAATCATTAACATGTTCATTATTTCAATATACAAACATGCAGTATTTTGCAATTATTTAAATCCAATCTTCTCCACTGCAGTTAAACTATGTTTTTCCTATGCACTTGACAGTGGTGGTGGGTGTTTTTGCCAAAAACTGCTTTAAGTGTGTGATGCAGTCTTGTAAGATTTATTGACATTATGTTGATAATCAGAACAACAGGGTTCACCAACCTCGACTAGGTCAGGGTTAACACAGTTGAGCTCAGATGAAACAGCCCATTTGCAATGTACAGTACTGGGTGGCTATTGGTCATTCAGCAGTGTGATGCAAATACCTGCAGTTACCACAAAGTGCTGACCTGAGCACACTTGCTCATTTGCTATTCTAGTTTTCTCCCTGGGATGCTCGTACTTAAATATTTAATATAAATGGACTTTAGTTGGTGTCTATAGAGTTAACACAAACAGTTTTACAATTTCTGAAAATGAAATTAAGAAGTTGTGAGCGATGGGGATATAAATAGGCCCAATTAATCCCACACCTGCCGCACACCTTCTGTGAATGATGCAATTGTCAGCAAATGATTTACTGACCATCCCAATATAATTTAGGAGCAAAAGAAACATCTGTAATTGGCGTAATTACAGGGATTAATTATAGCATTGTTTCTTTACCGAATATCTCAATCGTCCTGCCTGGGGACAGACGTGAAGTTATGTATATATACATTTAGTGTGCCCAATTATTTTACCCCCGATTTTCTCCCCAATTTGGAATGTCCAATTATTTTTTCTCCTCATCGCAGCAATTCCTTACACAGCTCAGGAGATCCAAAGGTTTAGTGGGCGTCCTCCGATCCCACAACCAAACTATTATCCTCTTTTACACCCAGGAACTCGAGAGCGGATGTCAGCGAGCTACTGACCTCTGGAGGACAAAGGCCAGCCCTGCAGGTGTCCGCTTTTGAGCTCACAGGGCGCCTGGCCAGCAGGGTTCACTGTAGCGCAATGAGGAGAAACAGTCCCTTTTGTTTTTGCTTCCCTAACCCACGGGAGTGCCAGAGCCAATGTTACGCTCCCTTTGGAATTCACAGCGAAGACCGACAACTTTGCACAGCCAGGACGCGAACCTGTGCTGTATGACCACACAACCACGCTTTTACCAGGTGAGCCACTCGAGGACCCCCTGATAGTGTTTTTGAGGTTAAGATTCATTTAAAAGTTATAACTAGCTCTTTATTTTATATATATATATATATATATATATATATATATATATATATATATATATATATATATATATATATATATATATATATAGCACCAGGATGACTGAACAAAAGGAAAAGTGAAACGAAGAAACTGTAAAAAATGACGACTGGACACCAACCACTAAAAGCTGGTAATTTTAAACTTTAAAGAGATAGTTTATACCCTCTAAGCGGGCAATTTCTAATCTCTTTATTCATGCCACTGTCTGGTGCTCCAAGGGAGACTACAGTTGGATTTTTATACCAGCTCTGTTATCCCCAGCTGGGGATGAAATCCATTGCGAAGGGGATGAAGTGGAGGTGGCTGTACACACACACACACAATTTGTTACAAACTGTTTATCCAATTGACAGGAAACTTAGCATCAACATTATAGAGTATACATTAATGATAATATACAAGATTGTGAATGTCACACAGTTTTACATACATCTGGATAATCCCTCATCAGACTGTGATTAAACATTTCATTGCTAATTCTTATTCTATCCTGTACATACTGTTGATATGTCATGTTCATCGTTTAGAGTTTACGTGGCAGGAGATGTATATGTATACATAAGCATAGGCAAATTGTAAGCATGGCAAATTCTTTGTTGAGATTTAGTAATGTCTTTCTCAAAGAGACCCAAGTGTAAATGTTTGTCGTAATCACCATGGATAATAGCATTTACATAATGTCCCGTGACAAGAAATTACATCTAAAATACAAATGTATTTTTTTCAGATTTGTAAAAAAAGACCTGCTTCTCCTGGTGTTGTATCCTTGCTGGACGGAGATGGTGAAGATGCTGGAGGCGGCTAAGCCAGCACAGTATGGGGCAGATTTGACAAGGGACAAGAAAAGGTAATTAGAATTACAACGTGATGTTTAGGAACCCGCATTAGAGAGACAGATAGATTCAAATTATTATTTTTTTCTGTCCCCTTACATTTGTATGCTGTTTGAAATCATATTTTTGTAATAATCTGTGTTCAGGATATGCCATAGACCTAGGTTAGATGAGCCAAAATGTCTTTATATCAGTAGTAACTGTGTATAGCCAGGTATACAATCGGAAACTTAATTCACTTTTGAGTTATTGTCTATGTTTGGTACACAGCTTATCTTCCTGATTTTATTTTTATTTTTTTTAACTTAGGTTCCATTACCAGTGCTGTCCCATAAAAATGAACCATTTTCCTGCCACATTGTTTCACCCTCTGGACATATCAATGATTCAGATCTTTTACACATATCCATCTTATATGGATGTTTTGTGTTTTGTTTATAAAAAATGTGTAAATGTGTAAAGGACTAGGGGTTGTGGTGTTTGTCTGAAGTAAGAGAGTGGTGGTGTAACATCAAATCATTTGCAGCACGAATAAGTCACAGTCACTGGCCATGTCATGCACACTTATTTCTAACTCATTGGTTGATCGAAAATAAGTTTAACATGCAATGGAGTAGTTCATTGGTTTTATACGCTCCCTTTAAAGATGTAATAAACAATCTCATCCAGTGGGATCTCTTTTCAGAGTGTGCAGTAGCAGAAGGGGATTGTGGGAATGTGTGGAGCTAAGGAAGGTAGAAGGAGATGCGCAGTAGAAACCCTGGGATATGTTTACACAATGAACTAATTTGTGGATGAATATCGTTGGTGTTAATTAAAGTTAATAAGACAAAATATTTTAGTGTAAAATTATACTTGATGGTGGGGTACTGCCTTTTTTAATTTTTACAGAGATGTCATTTTTTAAATCTTATTGCTATCTTACCAGAAGGCCACCTCCCCTCCAGACATTCCGATCAGAGAAAAGAGACAATTCGAAGCCAACCCAAAGAGACGTCCAAGACCTTGTCTGGGCTGCCTATCTGTAATATCAGCTAAAAAGGAGGCTCCTGTAACAGTAAGTTATCTTTCCTGTAGCCATTCCCTAGACTGCAGTGTTATGTGGCACTTCATTACCAAATCAATCAGAAAACATGTCACCTTCAGTTAGTCCATTTTTTTAATTTGTTTTTTAAAAATCAATTAAAAGATATTTAAACTTGTCAGTTTTTGTCTACATTGCACTATTTTGGAACTCTTAATACAATTATTGATAATAGAAACAACTTTGCAAATGCCATTACTATTTTTCAGATTCCTAGGATGAAACCGTTGGCCATAGCAACAGGAAAAACTGATTTAGCACACTTTGAAAAACAATATTGAAAATATTAAAACAATCAGCTCTATCACAATGACCTCAGTGAAACCCAGCGTGGTTGCGGGATGATACAAAATCCATTGTAATGAACAATAAGTGAAATGCCGGGGGTCCCGAGTGGCGCATCCAGTAAAGGCACTCCACGTGCAGTGCAGGATGTGCCCTATAGTCTGGACATCGCGAGTTCGAGTCCAGGCTATTCCTTTGCCGACCGAGGATGGGAGCTCCCAGGGGGCGGCGCTCAATTGGCCCACGCTTCGGAGGACAGCGTGTGTTTGTCTTCGCCCTCCAGAGTCAGCCCTGGGGTGGTAGCGGTGAGCTGAGCATAATAAAATAATTGGCCATTCCAAATTGGGGAGAAAATAATAAAAAATAATTGGCAACGACTAAATTTATAAAAAAAAAAATGGTGAAATGCTTCAGTTTTTACAAGCTTGATTAATATGCCCCTATTTACCAGATAGAGGGGTCTACTATTCAATGGTTCTATAGAATGTTGACACACGCTGATGAAAAAATAGCACCATCTAGATTTCTTCCTTATCAAGCAACTAAATCAGACACCATATATCTTGTGATCGTAGCAGATTTTGCCCATTTTGAGGATAAGTGATACCAAACATTAAACAAACTACATGGGAAGTTTTATTAAAAGGATTCTCACCTTTCCCCAGCATACAGCTGATCCTGTCCTAATGTGAAGGTGGATCCAACAAGTGACGTCGTGATCCTGCCAGTCGAAGTGCAGAAAAATCACAGTCAAATGCATGTTGGCCTGATAACCAAATATTGTTCTTTTTTTTTTTTTTTTTTTAAATCCTGCGCTAGTAAATCATGTATCTGTGTCAGGATAGCATATACAGCATGCTCATGCCTAAGTAAACAAACATTTTAAGAACATAAGAAAGTTTACAAACGAGAGGAGGCCATTCGGCCCATCTTGCTCTTTTGGTTGTTAGTAGCTTATTGATCCCAGAATCTCATCAAGCAGCTTCTTGAAGGATCCCAGGGTGTCGGCTTCAACAACATTACTGGGGAGCGGGTTCCAGACCCTCACAATTCTCTGTGTAGAAAAGTGCCTCCTATTTTCTGTTCTGAATGCCCCTTTATCTAATCTCCATTTGTGACTCCTGGTCCTTGTCGAAAAAGTCCCCTGGGTCGACATTGTCAATACCTTTTAGCATTTTGAATGCTTGAATCAGATCACCGCGTAGTCTTCTTTGTTCGAGACTGAATAGATTCAATTCTTTTAGCCTGTCTGCATATGACATGCCTTTTAAACCCGGGATAATTCTGGTCGCTCTTCTTTGCACTCTTTCTTGAGCAGCAATATCCTTTTTGTAACGAGGTGACCAGAACTGAACACAATATTCTAGATGAGGTCTTACTAATGCATTGTAAAGTTTTAACATTACTTCCCTTGATTTAAATTCAACACTTATCACAATATATCCGAGCATCTTGTTGGCCTTTTTTTATAGCTTCCCCACATTGTCTACATGAAGACATTTTAATAAAGAACAAAAATAAAAAACACTTTGTTCTTGAGTTTATTTTGGTATCTTTTGAAATTGGTATTCTTCTTGTGTGTGTTTGTGTATATGCATGTGTGTGAAGGATGTGGGTTGGTGGGAGGGTGTTCATTTTAATGGATTTATGTCTTTTTAAGACAGAATGCTTTTGACAGCTGTTTTGTTGTGTTCACAAAGCTTTAACACTTGAGTAAGTCCTTGAGAATTTCATGCAATCTTTTAAAGGTTTTCTGACCTGTAAATTAGTTCTACAACCACACAATGTCAGTGGAGTACACCTAATATGTGTAATTAACAATAATTAAACATTACCAATTTTGACATGATGAATTAACACACAGAAAAGGCTAATGACTAATCAAGCTTTAAATCCAATTTCTTAAAGGCTTAAAAAAATTAGAGTGGTTATCTTCTTTCTTGGATTTGGGATTTCTATTATAATATTTTTATTTAAGTATTTCTTCAAGATATAGGCAGTGCCATTTACAGTGTGGCCCTGAATCTTGGATTACTAGCCTCCTTGAGGATCTTTAAAATACATATTCCTGCTCGAGCAATATTTTTAAAAAATATATCTCTGGTTGCAATTTGGTTTTTAACATCAGGGAAATGATTCATCTATATGCTAAGGGTTGCAACTTTAAGATCTCTTTTTTCAGTAATTTCAAATGTCTGTCTACTAAAGCCTTTCTATAATGTTCTAAAGATAAATGGCAGATTATGAAAAATATATTGTCGTCACAGTGCATGACTGCAAATGGGTACTGATGTACATTTTGTAATCTGGCACAGTCATGTTTTTTTTCTTTTTCTAAAACCAAAAGCCTTGATTGCCTCAATTTCTATAGCTATAATTACTCAGTAGCCAATAGTTAATGTGTTAATAACTTATTTATTCTTTAGATCAGTTTATGGGGAATTTGTATTTGGTCATGTGGACATCTGGAGGTTATAGGACGGACTGACTTATCATTATATATATATATATACACACACACAGTGACACTCAAAAGTATTCACCCCCCTTGGACTTTTCCACATTTTATTGTGTTACAAATGGAATCAAAATGGATTTAATTAGGAGTTTTTGCTACTGATCAACACAAAAAAGAAAAATAAAATCTACAAATTGTTCTAAATTAATTACAAATATAAAACTGAAAATAATTGATTGCATAAGTATTCACTCCCTTTGCTATGACACACCTAAATAAGCTCTGGTGCAACCAATTGTCTTTAGAAGTCACATAATTAGTTGAATGGTGTCCACCTGTGTGCAATTAAGGTGTTTCACATGATTTCAGGTTAAATACACCTGTCTCTGGGAGGTCCCACAGTTGGTTAGTACATTTCCTAACAAAAACTACATCATGAAGATGAAGGAACATTCAAAGCAAATCCGGAATAAGGTTCTTCAAAAGCACCAATCGGGTAAGATATAAGAACATTTCCAAGGCATTGAATATCCCCCGGAGCACAGTAAAGTCCATTATTAAGAAATGGAGAGAATATGGCACAACTGTGAATCTGTCTAGAAAAGGCTGTCCTCAAAAACTGAGTATCCGGGCGAGAAGGGCACTAGCCAGGGAGGCCACCAAGAGGCCTATGGCAACTCTAAAGGAGTTACAGTCTTCCACGGCTGAGCTGGGAGACACTGTGCATACGGCAACAATAGCCCGGGTGCTTTACAAAACTGGCCTTTATGGGAGAGTGGCAAAAAGAAAGCCATTGTTGAAAAAAACTTGCATCAAATCTCGGCTAGAGTTTGCCAGAAGGCATGTGGGAGACTCTGAGACCAAGTGGAAGAAGATTCTATGGTGTGATGAGACCAAAATAGAGCTTTTTGGCCACAACGCTAAGCGCTATGTTTGGCGCAAGCCTAACACCGCACATCATCCTGAGAACACCATCCCTACCGTGAAGCATGGTGGTGGCAGCATCATGCTATGGGGATGCTTCTCTGCGTCAGGGCCTGGAAAGCTCGTGAAGATGCAAAAATTGCAGTGTCCAGATGTGCAAAGCTGGTAGAGACTTATACAAATAGACTCGTGGCTGTAATTGCTGCCAAAGGTGCCTCTACCAAATATTGACTCAAGGGGGTGAATACTTATGCAATCAATTATTTTCTGTTTTGTATTTGTAATTAATTTAGAACAATTTGTAGATTTTATTTTTCACTTTGACATTATGGACTTTTTTGTGTTGTTCAGTGGCAAAAACTCATAATTAAATCCATTATGCAGCTGATGCATAGTTCACTCACCCTAGTCTCTGTAAGTCCAAAAGTTACATAAATATTAAGTATTATTTAATCCATCAATACTTCAACATTCGTAAAAGATCTTCACTCCAAATCTCACTTTATAGGCTTTACAGTACACCAAACTGCTATATCATTCTCTTGCTGTTTTGTGAGGTTTTTGAAATTGAGAGGAGCCCTAAGCTAAACTGCTATATAACATCCTGCAACATGCTTGTGGTTCAGTGTTGAGCTCTGAAGATGAGGTCACTGCTGCTTGTCTGCCTGCTTTTGGTCACACTGACTGTGGCTATTCCTGCCCCTATGTAGAGGGGTCTGAAACAGACAAAACAATGAAGGTTGGTAGAAATAGATAAAATTGTATTCTTAAAACTATGTATTTATTTGCATTACTTATTATTTAAACTGAACAAAATTAACTCTAATGAAACTCGTATTTCTAACTTGAGACATAGTATCCATTGAAAGTTAATTTCTGCAAATATATGGTAGTTCCATTCAAGGTGAAACAACTTCTAACGTAAGAAAGAAAAACATTTTACTCACTTGCAGGCAATATTCCCATATTCTAGATATTTATCTTCTAGGGTAAAACCACAAGAAACTAATCCAGGTAGACCAGAATTTTAACTGAAGTCCTTATCAACCTTGCCTATATGTTGCTGCAGGTCTTCAAAGGATGTTGGGTAATGATTACTGTGAAAAACGTTTTCTCATTTCACAGGAAGAAAGGGATAGGGACAGTGTAGGGACATGTGTTAATGCCATTCATGCAATCTTATTAGGTGTGGCTGAAACACTGAAATAATAAGGAACTTGCAGCACTCTCCTCTCCCAGATCACCAAAGATGTTTTACTTTCTTTTTTGTGTGTGTGCTGAAAGTCAATTTCACTTTCTTATGTATATTATACTGTATCTGGATAATCCTTTAAACAAATCTTGTTATATCATGATATTTTAATATATTTTGTATAAATGTTGTATTAGGCTGTGTGGTCCAGTGGTTAAAGAACAGGGCTTGTAACCAGGTTCCCGGTTCAAATCCCACCTCAGCCACTGACTCATTGTGTGATCCTGAGCAAGTCACTTAACCTCCTTGTGCTCTGTCTTTTGGGTGAGACGTAATTGTAAGTGACTCTGCAGCTGATGCATAGTTCACACACCCTAGTCTCTGTAAGTTGCCTTGGATAAAGGCGTCTGCTAAAATAAACAAATAATAATACTATTCTTTTCTTACCCAAGTGTGAACTATTTAAATAATATCCCTGATACCGATATAGTAAATGGAAGTGCACAACAAGTAAGGTTTATGAAATGATGTGGTTAACCCCACCCACTTTAAATGGTTTGGTTAGCCCCACCGACTTTAAATTATTTGGTTAACCCCGCCCATTGGCGACTCATGGCTTGAAAAACTGGTGGATGTTAGGAGTTAGGATGGTATTTACTCGCGCATAGTTTTAAATGTTATTTCCGAATCTCTCCTTTAACATGTCTGAAGGGGACACTGTATTACTTAAAACGTGAATTAACGTATTAAAACGTGTTAACTGTGAGCAGTTACCTTGGGATTACACACCAGGTTCAGACGCATTGATTGGATTAATGTATCCGCAGGCGACCTAAGACTCACCGTTTCAACGGTGTCAGTAGTGCTCAACAGAAAATAATGCATACAGAAAAATATTGTATACTGGCCAAAGGCTTTGGTTTTGCCCAGCGCCGTAACTAAGCATTTAGCTACCGGGTATTGGCGACTCATTGCTTGAAAAACTGGTGGGGCACAGCACCCCCATCCCCCCCCCGAAAAAAAAAAAAACGTGCTCAAACCCGATGCCCGATTTTAACCATTTTCATGTAAACATTAAGCTAGCTTTCTAACATTACCAGATATTTCATCACAAACAGTTCTACGCCAGATTGTCACAATCAAGAGAGCTGCAAACAACACTTTACAGGCAAAAGTCTCTTATCGACAGACAGCTACATCTGCACTAACCTGAGCGTTTGAAATGGAAGTATCGTCACACTCTTGTTCTGTTCAGAACACTTGTAATAATATATATATATATATATATATATATATATATATATATATATATATATATATATATTATTACTATTATTATTATTTATTTCTTAGCAGACGCCCTTATCCAGGGCGACTTACAATTGTTACAAGATATCACAGTATTTTTACTACAATTACCCATTTATCAGTTGGGTTTTTACTGGAGCAATCTAGGTAATGTACCTTGCTCAAGGGTACAGCAGCAGTGTCCTCCACCGGTGATTGAACCCATGACCCTCCGGTCAAGAGTCCAGAGCTCTAACCACTACTCCACTACTTGTTATTTTTTTTTTTTTTTGGATGTTAGGAGTTAGGATGGTATTTACTATTGCATGCAGGTTCAGACGCATTGATTGGACTAATGTATCCGCAGGCGACCTAAGACTCACCCTTTCAACGGTGTCAGTAGTGCTCAACAGAAAAGAATGCATACAGAAAAATATTGTATACTGGCCATGGGCTTTGGTTTTGCCCAGAGCCGTAACTAAGCATTTAGCTGCCGGGGCATGCATATATATATCATTGCATGCACCTCCGGTTGAAGCAACCTGAGGTGGATGGTAAGACTCCATATCGTAGCTACCGGGGCATGCAAGACTCCATATCGCAATTATATATATATATATATATTGTAGCGAGCACAGGGATTAACGGAGACACGCACACAATAGCTCTTTTAGGTAATGCAGTTTATTAAGCAGCTAACAGCAAGTCAGCGCCCTGTATGAACACACACACACAGCCCTTCCCCACACCAGAGCACTACTCTGCCTCTCAGGGTGACATTCACATATATATCAAACAACACCGGAAGGGTAATAACAATTACAGGGAAATGCATAGAACAGTACTCAAACTTTTACAGTAACAACAAAGAAACACAACAACAATAATTCCGTTGCTCCCCTACCATAGTTCATACTCCCAGCATCCTCGGCTGCACATTAACCAAATGTAGGGGACTGGCTCCGGGCACAGCGCCCTATTCGCCGACAGGTGGCAACGGCGAGTCAGTCCAGCCGTGCCCGTTACACAGCCCCCATCTTAGGGCCGAACGTCCCGCTGGCCCAACACTTAATGTCTCACAAAGTCAGAGAGTCCCGGGGGTGGTCGACGGATACGCTGGCCGTGCTGGAGCACAGGTGCAGCGGGCTGGGAGTCAGCTGGAGCCGGAATGCTCCTACCTGGGCCACCAGCTGGTGAACTATTCGGTGGTTGCAAGGGGGAAGCGCTTTCCCTGTCCTGGGAGCTGGCCTCCGGGCTGGCTGCAGGGACAACCGAGTTTGTTCCGGGGCGGTAGGGGGCCAAGCGGTCTTGGTGGAGCACAACCGCCCAGCTACGGGTCCGCAGCCGCACTCGATAAGTCACCTCGGAGAGCCTCTCCAGAACAACACAGGGGCCCTCCCAGTTACTGGCCAGCTTGGGGCAGAGTCCCTTTCTTCGCCGAGCGCAGTGAACCCAGACCTGCTGCCCAGCTTGAAATCCCCGGCCCTTGCAGTGAGTATCGTATGCCCGTTTCTGACGCTCGCCAGCTGAGGTGAGGTGCTTCCGAGCGTAAGCATGGGCAGTGTCCAATCGGTCCTGTAGCTGCTGGAGGTATTCCGGGCCGGCAGGTTCCGGAGTGTGGAGCTGAGGTGGCCGGCCAAACACAAGGTCCACTGGGGTGCGGAGCTCTCTCCCAAACATAAGAGCCGCTGGCGTGCACCCTGTAGATTCATGCACTGCAGTCCGGTAGGCCATTAGGACCAAGGGCAAGCATTGATCCCAGTCACGCTGGTGCTGGGAGGTCCACATGGTCAGCTGGGTGGCAAGGGTGCGGTTAAACCGCTCCACCAATCCATCGCTCTGTGGGTGTAGTGGGGTCGTCCTGGTTTTCTTAATACCCAGCCGCCTGCACACCTCACCAAACACCTGCGCTTCAAAGTTACGCCCCAAACCGGCAGAACATGCCTTCCAGCAGTGCCTCCGCGCAGGTAGTCGCGCTCTGATCGGGGACTGCGTACGCCTCGGGCCATTTAGTAAAGTAATCCATGGCCACCAGGACGTACCGGTTGCCCCCCTCCGTCCGTGGAAACGGCCCTAAGATGTCCACACCGACGCGCTCTAATGGTGCCCCCACCTGGTACTGCTGGAGCGGGGCATGAGAGCGGTCCAAGGGGCCCTTCCGGGCGGTGCACTGGTCACAGCGTCGCACATAAGTCTCCACATCACGTCGGCACCGTCCCCAGTAGAACCGCTCCCGAAGCCGACCCAGGGTCTTGGCAACTCCGAAGTGTCCAGTGGCTGGTCCGCCATGCACGGCTCGCAGGACGGTCTCTCGGAGAGCTTGAGGAACCACCACTTGTAGCCGCTTGCGCCCTGTCGCAGGGTCTGTCCAGAAACTGTACAGCACACTTTCGGGGAGAGGGCTGACACCGCATGTCTGGCTGGGCGCTGACCCGCCGATAACCAGCGGATCAGCGGTGCCAGCTCAGCGTCCAGACCCTGCTGACGCTGGATCTCCCCCGCTGGCAACTCAAGGGGGGTCTCCACAGCTACAGTGGCAGCACTTACTCGCTCCTCCAAGGACCGCTGTGCCTCTCGCTCCTCCATCCGATGGCAGTGCTTACAGTCCTCAGAGAAGCAGGGGCGACGGGACAGGGCATCTGCATTATTATGTAGGCATACCCTTGCAGTGTCTCTATCCAGCGAGCCACCTGTCCTTCGGGCTCGCGGAAGTTGAGCAGCCACCGCAGGGAGGCGTGATCCGTGCGCAGCTTGAATCTTCGCCCGTAGAGATAGGGACGAAAGTGGTGCACGGCCCGTACTACAGCCAACAGTTCCCGGCGAGTCACACAATAGTTCCGCTCTGTTTTACTAAGAGCTTGGCTGTAGTACGCGACCACTTGTTCTCCGTCCGAGCCTTCCTGGGCTAGCACTGCTCCGATCCCCACATCGCTCGCGTCCGTGTCCAGGATGAACGGTTTTTGGGGGTCAGGGAACGCCAAGACTGGGGCCTTCACAAGGGCCTCTCGCAATTCCCCAAAGGCAGCTGCGCAGTCGGTGTCCCAGCTGAACCAGCCCCCTTTCTCAGTCAGGCGGTGCAGGGGCCTGGCGATCTGAGCAAAGTCCTTCACAAAGCGGCGGTAATAAGACACCAGGCCCAGAAAGCTACGCACCTCTGTCACAGTCCTGGGGACCGGCCAGTCCTTTACAGCAGTCACTTTAGCAGGGTCTGTGGCAATGCCGTCTGCCCCGACAACATGTCCGAGGAAGTGTGTTTCTCTTCTCAGCAGGTTGCACTTCCCAGGGTGGAGTTTCAAGCCAGCTCCACGGATGCGCTCGAACACAGTCCGCAAGTTCTGCAGTGCCGCCGAAAAGGTGGTGGCGTGCACCAGTAAGTCATCCAGGTATACAACACAATGGGTCCGTGGAACTCCGGTGAGCACCCGCTCCATCAGGTGCTCGAATGTTGCTGGGGCATTGCACAGTCCAAAGGGCATCACTGAAAACTGCCACAGACCCTGGCCAATGGAGAATGCAGTTTTCTGTCGTGCCTCAGGGGCCAGCTCAACCTGCCAGTATCCGCTGCGCAGGTCGAGGGAGCTGAACCAGCGGGAGCCTGCGATGTAGTCCAGAGCTTCATCGATTCTGGGGAGGGGATACGAGTCCTTGTGTGTCACTGCATTCAGTTTGCGATAATCCACACAGAACCGCAGTGACCCGTCTTTTTTTTTTTTACTAGCAGGGCTGGCGCGGCCCAGGGGCTAGCCGATGGTTCAATTACCCCGGCATTGGCCATTTCCAGAATCATGCCCTCGGCCGCTTCCCGCTTTGCCAAGGGTAGCCGCCGTGGCCGCTCCCGGATCGGAGCCGCGTCTCCCGTGTTAATGCTGTGCTGAACTAATCCAGTCCGCCCACAGTCCTCTATGTTTGCAGCAAAAATGTCCAAGTACCCCCTTAATAGTTCTCATAACTGGTCCCGCTGGCCCTGAGATAGACCCTCCTTACTCCTCTGCCACAGCGCTTTCACCGCATCAGTTATCCTGCAGTCCTGTGTTCCACCGGTTGTGGTTGCAGGGGGCGGTGAAAGTTCTGCAGGGGAGGGGGCGGAGACAGTTGAAGCCCTTGCAAACTCCGTCGCCGATGTCCTGTCCTCTGCTTCTGGGAGAGGCCGGGTCCTGCCCCCCTGCGTCCGACGAACCTCCCTCATCTGGCTATGCCGCACGGTGGTTCTGGTGCGGCGTTGCTCCCCTTCCTTCTCCCGACCCGGAATCAGGCGCAGTTGGCTCTGGCCAAGGCACAAGGTTCCCTCAGCCAAGTCGATGGTAGCTCCTACTTTGTTCAGGAGGTCCAGGCCCAGAATGCAGCGATCCTGTATCTCCGCCAGCCAGAATTCGTGTTGGATCGTGCAGTCTCCGAGCTGGATCTCCAGACGCCATCGTCCCAGCATGGACGAGACCTGGCCAGTGACAGTGCGGAGGCGAACCGTGGTGGGCGTCCAGCCTTCCAGCCATCCGTCACTTTCTCTGGGGAGGACCCCGGGCTGCAGGATGGAGATGGTGGAGCCTGTGTCGACCAAGGCCTTGCACTGCACCCCATTTAAGAGGCAGGGTATGCAGACTGTTGCCCTGGCCAACACGGCCCACCATTGCCACGCGTCGTTCTCTTTGTCTCTATGGGTGGGGGAAGGAAGGTGAAGGAGCTGCGGTCCCCCGTTTACGACGCTCCTTTTTTGTTTCCCGCCCATGACGTCTCTTCTTCAGATGGTACTGGGTGACGGCGGCGGCGGCGGCATTGTGCATGCAGGTGACCCGGGCTTCCGCAGTTCCAGCAGCGCCTTACAGGCGTGGTCTGCCTGACACCGGCGGTATCCTCGTCTCCATCGCTATCTTCCTTTCCTCTGACCGCGCAGACTTTGGGTATCCGGACTCTCTCGCCCTCCTCGAGCACAGCCTCAATCCTTAGGGCATGGGTTAAAGCCTGCTCTAGGGAGGTTGGGGCAACGAGCCGAACCTGTTGTCTGAGCGCGGTGGGCTTCAAGCCACAGATGAACGCCTCCATCGCCAGGTCTTCTTGTACAGCCGGAGGTAAACCAGGATACCCCCTCCGTGCCAAGTATTTAGTGTCTGCGGCCAGTATCCCGAGTTTCTCGACACTGACTCTCTTGCGCGTGGCAAGGCGATAGCGCCGGCTGACGGCTGACTCCACTTGGCCAACGCGGCGCTGGAGAGCCGTGGATAGGGTATGGAAGTCACACGGCTCCTCTGGGTCTAAATCGAGCAATGCTTGCATCGCCTTCCCTTCCAGTGCTCAACAGTCAGTAGTGCTCAACAGAAAATAATGCATACAGAAAAATATTGTATACTGGCCATGGGCTTTGGTTTTGCCCAGCGCCGTAACTAAGCATTTAGCTACCGGGGCATGCATGCATATATATATATATATATATAAATCCTAAATCCTAACATCCAAAAAAAAAAAAAAACAACAATTATATATATATATATATTATTGTTATTTTATTTTTTTTGGATGTTAGGATTTAGGATGGTATTTACTCGCGCATAGTTTTAAATGTTATTTCCGAATCTCTCCTTTAACATGTCTGAAGGGGACACTGTATTACTTAAAACGTGAATTAACGTATTAAAACGTGTTAACAATGAGCAGTTACCTTGGGATTACACACCAGGTTCAGACGCATTGATTGGACTAATGTATCCGCAGGCGACCTAAGACTCGCCGTTTCAACGGTGTCAGTAGTGCTCAACAGAAAATAATGCATACAGAAAAATATTGTATACTGGCCAAAGGCTTTGGTTTTGCCCAGCGCCGTAACTAAGTATTTAGCTACCGGGTATTGGCGACTCATTGCTTGAAAAACTGGTGGGGCACAGCACCCCCATCCCCCCCCCGAAAAAAAAAAAAAAAACGTGCTCAAACCCGATGCCCGATTTTAACCATTTTTATGTAAACATTAAGCTAGCTTTCTAACATTACCAGATATTTCATCACAAACAGTTCTACGCCAGATTGTCACAATCAAGAGAGCTGCAAACAACACTTTACAGGCAAAAGTCTCTTATCGACAGACATCTACACCTGCACTAACCTGAGCGTTTGAAATGGAAGGATCGTCACACTCTTGTGCTGTTCGTAACATTCTGAACTACAGAAGAGTCAGGTTCGGTTTCTGTTGATGTCTCTGGCGTTGGAGGTTTAGCTTTTTTGTTGTAGAAAAACTCCAAACGTAGCTTTCTTTTTGCCATTTTAACAGGGCTCAAATTCACTCCGTTTTAGCACATATTTTCGCTGACTGAAAAAGTGAAAGTCTCACACGAGAACAAATATAACGGTGAAGGGTCTTAGACACTCTTTGTTATGTTATTATGTTTTGAAAGTTTGAAATAAACTGCGCATTTTTAAATAATAAACCCTGGCAACAGTGGCGTAGCCAGGATTTTTTTTCGGGAGAGGGTGGCAATGGTAACTTTTTTAAGGTGAATAGTCACAGTGGTGAAATTGGCAACCTGATTTCTTATTAGTGCATTGACGTTTTATTTTCGAAAAATAAAGAATTTTTTTTTTTTTTAACAGAAGATCCAATAACCAAATACACTGTTGTGCAAAATAGTTAAAAAGAGAGATTCAGTTCAGAACACTTCCGTTTAAAAACAAAAAAGGAAATACGAAGCAAAGGACTTGAACTTTTAACATGCGCATCAAATTTCACATTATGATAATAAATAACTATATATAATTTCATTCGTACTTATGGTTGTTCATTTCACATTTGGTGTTCAAAGCAAAGCAAACCATTTTATTTAATTTCACAAATCCTGACTAATGTAATTACTCTTTGACTGACGCAGGACTGCCGATGGTACCTAATCTTCTGGAGGTTCGGGAGAGGAGGGACTTGTGCACACAGTTGCATTAACTACATTGTATAACTACAGCGCCATTAAACACACAAAAAAATGTACAAACAGCTGATCCAACAAAAAACTTGGGTTGATTGAAAGCAAATCCAACCACTCATTTTTTTTGGTATCACACTGCACTGACATTCGCTGACGGACACGTTGTAGCCTAAACAAATAATCAGAATGAAAACAAGTAGGTAACCGAACTCAGGAATTGAAACAGTTTTGCCGGTTTTCTCTCAGCAGCGTCCAGAACTGTTTTCATTCTGATTTATTTCTTTAGTTATTCAATTAATAACAGGTTGTACATTTACCACCACTCCATCTCCAAGACCTGGATGGACTTGGTTACCGTCCCTTGATGAAGCTGGCTGCACAATCCGTGAAAAATAATAATCTTATTAGTAGGCTGGCTGCTGGAGAGGTCAGTTGGCAATAAGATATGTCATGAGGCGAGTGCATTCTATGTAAATACATAGGCTACTCATTACATAGTAGATGTCCTCTACCACATCTATGTGTGTAGTAGCTAGGCTACATAGCATATACAGTAATCATAGCCTATATGTTTCATGCATCTGTGTTTGGGGTTGAGCAAGTACAGCTTGCTTATGTATTCTCATTGGTTGATAGCAACGCGGTAAATAAAAAGTTCTTTCCGTGACCGAAAAGAAAAATCAGCGCCGCCCATGCCACGTCCGCCCCGCTATAATGGGAAGCGAAAAATATAACAATATTGCAATTTCTTACACATGTTTCAGTGTGAACGATCCTAACACAGAAATCTGGGGGGGGGGGGGGGGGGGGGGGGGGGGGGGGGGGGGGGGCAACGGTGTCAGTACTGCTCAACAGAAAAGAATGCATACAGAAAAATATTGTATACTGGCCATGGGCTTTGGTTTTGCCCAGAGCCGTAACTAAGCATTTAGCTACCGGGGCATATATATATATATATATATATATATATATCTCCCGGGCATGCAAGACTCCATATCGTAGCTACCGGGGCATGCAATTTATATATATATATATATATATATATATATATATATATATATTACTATTATTATTATTTATTTCTTAGCAGTCGCCCTTGTCCAGGGCGACTTACAATTGTTACAAGATATCACAGTATTTTTACTACAATTACCCATTTATACAGTTGGGTTTTTACTGGAGCAATCTAGGTAATGTACCTTGCTGAAGGGTACAGCAGCAGTGTCCTCCACCGGTGATTGAGCCCATGACCCTCCGGTCAAGAGTCCAGAGCTCTAACCACTACTCCACTACTTGTTATTATTTTTTTTTTTTTGGATGTTAGGAGTTAGGATGGTATTTACTCGCGCATGCAGGTTCAGACGCATTGATTGGACTAATGTATCCGCAGGCGACCTAAGACTCACCCTTTCAACGGTGTCAGTAGTGCTCAACAGAAAAGAATGCATACAGAAAAATATTGTATACTGGCCATGGGCTTTGGTTTTCCCCAGCGCCGTAACTAAGCATTTAGCTATATATATATAAATATATATATAATTGTTATTTTTTTTCTTTTTTTTTTTTTTTGGATGTTAGGAGTTAGGATGGTATTTACTCGCGCATAGTTTTGTATGTTATTTCCGAATCTCTCCTTTAACATGTCTGAAGGGGACACTGTATTACTTAAAACGTGAATTAACGTATTAAAACGTGTTAACTGTGAGCAGTTACCTTGGGATTACACACCAGGTTCAGACGCATTGATTGGACTAATGTATCCGCAGGCGGCCTAAGACTGTCCTATATATAAATTGCATGGACAAATGCCTTGACCAGTCTGCACCCAGCTACCTCCAGACCCTCATCTCTCCCTACACCCCCACTCGACCTCTCCGCTCCGCCTGCACTAGAAGACTAGCTCTACCACCGCTACGCTCCCCTGCCTCCAAAGCCCGCTCCTTCTCCACCCTTGCTCCGCAGTGGTGGAATGACCTTCCTACAGATGTCAGGACTGCCCAGTCCCTGACCAAATTCCGGCGCCTCCTTAAGACTCACCTCTTCAAAGAGCACCTGTAGAACTCTGTTTGTATCCTGGGACACTATCACCCTTCATGTAAATGTGCTTTATTTTGCTCTTATCAGCCCCTATTTTACTGCATTTAATCCTGTACTTCAGAATACTGTAATCTGCCAAGTTTTTAACCTGTAGTACTTTGTATTTACTCACATCCTGATGTAACTATCACTACCATTACAATGGGGCTATTCCAGGGGCTTTTAGATTCCTCAATGACACCTAGTTTCAACATTGCTTCAACTTCTTTTATGACATCTACCCTTTTTGCTTCCGGTATCCGATAAGGGCGTACTCTTACTCGCATACCGGGGGAAGTCACAATGTCATGTTCAATGGCAGTTGTGTGGCCTGGAATATCGGAAAAGACATCTTGGTTAGTCTTAACTAACTGTTCCACCTCGTCTTTCTGGTACTCCTCTAACTCTGGACCCACCTGTACAGACTTGGCACCTCTGTCTGTGTTTATGCTTAGTTTGGTTCCCTCCCTCTGTTTACAGGGAGGAGCAGCAACATTTGCTTCCGCCATAGGTTCCCGGTCTACCCATGCCTTTAACAAATTAATATGGTATATCTGCTCTTCTTTACGTTTACCTGGTTGGTGAATTTTATAGTTCACCGGTCCGACTGCCTCAATTACCTCATAGGGTCCCTGCCATTGGGTAAACAGTTTACTAGCAGGAGTGGGAACTAAAACCATAACACGATCCCCCGGGTGAAAGGTACGTGTCCTAGCGGTTTTATTATAGCTCTGGGCCTGTTTAGCCTGGGCCTGCTGCATATGCTCTCGGACAATAGGTGTCACCCTGTCAATTCGGTCCTGCATCTGCATTATATACTCTACCACATTTTTTCCCTTTGATTGTTGCGCTTCCCAGGTCTCCTTCGCTATATCCAGGATTCCACGGGGCTGACGTCCATACAGGAGTTCAAAAGGAGAAAACCCAGTGGAAGCCTGGGGTACTTCTCGCACTGCAAACATTAATTATTATTATTATTATTATTTCTTTCTTAGCAGACGCCCTTATCCAGGGTGACTTACAATTGTTACAAGATATCACATTATACATTATTTCACATTATACAGATATCACATTATTTTACATACAATTACCCATTTATACAGTTGGGTTTTTACTGGAGCAATCTAGGTAAAGTACCTTGCTCAAGGGTACAACAGCAGTGTCCCCCACTGGGGATTGAACCCACAACCCTCCGGTCAAGAGTCCAGAGCCCTAACCACTACTCCACACTGCTGCCCTAAAATTAAAAGATTAAATATGGTAGAAGCAAATCCCAGTCTTTTCCATCTGTCCCTAACGCCTTTCGAAGCATGGATTTTAAGGTTTTGTTAAAGCTCTCCACTAAACCGTCGGTTTGAGGATGATAAACCGACGTTCTAATAGGTTTGATTTTCAGGGTGGTGCATAACTCTTTCATAAGTCGATTAACAAAAGGAGTACCCTGGTCTGTAAGTATTTCTTTTGGGATGCCAACCCTAGAAAACAACTGTATTAGTTCCTTAATTATGGTTTTTGTAGCCATGTTACGTAATGGAATAGCTTCAGGATATCGGGTAGCATAGTCTACTATGACCAACACATACTCATGCCCTCGAGCTGATTTGGCCAATGGCCCCACCAAGTCCATTGCAATACGTTCGAATGGAACGTCGATAATGGGCATTGGCTCTAAAGGAGCTCGCAGGTGAGGTCGAGGACTGGCTCGCTGACAAGTTGGACAAGATTTGCAATACCGCTCAACAGCCTTTTTAACACCTGGCCAATAAAATCGTGACAAGATACGATGTAATGTTTTCTCTGTCCCTAAGTGTGCACCAAATAAATGACTGTGAGCCAGACTTAACACTTGGTTCTGGAACAAGGGGGGTACCAATAATTGCTCTACAGGGCTACCATTTATCAAGGTTCCTCGATAAACCAAATCTTTTTTTATCAAAAAATGTTCTAGCGGGTTTACCACTGCATTCTCGACTGGAACCCCATTGACCGAGACCACTTTCTGTCTTATATTAGTCAGGGTACTGTCTTGTTGCTGCTCTCTAGCAAAGCTATCTGTAGTAGGGAAAAATCCGCTATCCCAACCCTGCGTTTCCCTATCGGGTTCTATGCCCATGGGGTAGTCCCCAGTTTCCATTAAAGTCTTGGTGTCAGAACATTGTGTCCCAACTGCTTTCTGTGTGCGTTTCCCTAGTGCCCCCACACAAATAGAAGCTGGTGGTGACCTCCTTCTTTTTTCCAACCTCCGTTGGCTCCGTGTTTTTTTTAATTTTCTAACTTTACTCTGGTTAAATAATTCTGGGTCGGTGAATGGGAATAGAGTGACCAGGCTCTCTGGTGGCTTCAATTGGGCTGTACCTTTGGCTACAGGGTGACCCCCCTCCAATTATACCAGGTTCGAGAACCCGGGGTACTCTCGACCGAGAATTACCTGGTGGGGCAACTTGGGGACCACTCCCACCTTCATGCGGTACTCCGCCCCTTTATGCTTCAATTGCACAAGAGAGGTTGGGTAATATTTAACATCCCCGTGGATGCAGGTAATTCCGGTTCTCAGGCTATAATCCAATCGGTTGGCATCGCAAAAATCTGGCGTTACCAAAGTAATTGAGCTACCTGAATCAACGAGAGCCTCGGTCGCTATCCCATTTACCAGTACCGGGACCATATAGGGGTATCTACCCTCCGATAACCCCACCACCATAATACCTCCACAAAAGAACGTATCCCCCACATCACACTGCATGGGTTCTGTGGAATCTGAGCAGTTCTTTGCAACGTGACCCAATTTTAAACACTTATAACATCTGTAATTACTGTAATCAAAGGGTCCCCCTTCCCTCTGAGTAATCCCCATCCCCTGGTCTTTAAAATGTCCCTTCACGGGGTTGTCCCGCTCTTCGACCCCCTTTTTTGATGAGAGTTTCTTACCCGTTCTAGGCGAGGTCTTGGACTTCCAGGGGTTTGTTGTATCCTTGGTATTAGACACCGGGGTGGGTCGTGCCAGCTCCTCGGCGGCCAGCTGGCGTTCTACCAATGATACAAAGTCGTCAATGGTGGAGGGGTCATTCTGACCTATCCACTTCCTCAAGGGCCCAGGCATGGCCCTCATGTAACGATCCATCACAATCAGTTCGATGATACGGTATCCACTATTAACATCAGGGTTTAGCCAGCGTTGTGCAAGGTGGATAAGGTCAAACATCTGTGACCTAGGTGCCGAGGTTGGGTTAAAGACCCACGCGTGGTACTTTTGAGCTCGTACGGCGGTGGTAACTCCAGCCCAGGCGAGGATTTCCGCCTTCAATTTATTGTAATCCTCGGCGTCAGCTGAGGGCAAATCGTAGTAGGCTTTCTGGGCGTCGCCGATTAAGAAGGGGGCGAGTGTGCCCGCCCACTTTTCCTTGGCCCACGCTTCCCTGCTCGCCGTTCTCTCGAAAGTCAACAGGAAGGCCTCAATATCATCAGAGCTGGTCAGTTTGTTCAATACTTGAGTTGAACGGACCATACTTGGAGCAGAGCCCCTGACACTCCCTTGCTCCAGGCTTCTCATGATAGCCAGGCGTTCCTCTCTGGCTTCCACAAATAAAGCCACAAAAAAATTCTTGTTGCACTCTAAGCACGGCTTGCTGCATCTCCTGTATTTTCCGGGTGCTGTCTTGCTAAGCTGCCGTTGCCGCCACTATTGCACGAACCAATTCTGCGTTGTCTGCCATGGCTGTGGGTGTCACTCTCTCTCTCTACTGTGAAGCTAAGGGTACTGTAGCTTTTAAAAAAAAGTCTTCAGTTTGGCATCCCACCGCTGCCACCATATGTGAACAATCTGTTCTGTATTTTAGTGTGGTAGCCAGTGTTATAGAAATGTTACAGAAAATAGAACTGACTCGACATAATGTACTGGCATTTTGTACCCCCATAACCTTGCTCACATAACCTTGTATGCTTTGCTAAAGATAAGGAACCGCAAGATGCCTACACTGCAGCTGCGGCTGTGAGAAAAAAGGATGAGCCAGACGTGTCTTTTTGCACGTATACCCAAACCACCCATCCTTTTTATCTGCTTGCTTAGTTTTATGCCAAGTATGCATAGTTATAAGTTTTCTCTTATATGCTAATACCTGAATCATCATTGGCTAACCCTCTGCCTTGCTGACAATTTTAAGGTATATAAGAAACTGATCTAACTCTGTATGTTGGAACACTGCTCGATGATTATCTAGCACCCTGTGTGCTGAGAGTGTTCTCAGTTTGCAAACTTAAGAAATAAAGGCCTGTGTGTTTGGAACTCGTAGTCTCTCTTCCTTTATTAGAATTTCCACGACAATTCTTGGCGACCCAGGTGGGACGGCTAGCTCCGTTTTCCGATTGCTCCCGGGGACTTTGAGGTTAACCGTGCACGGGGGCTGCTTAGGAGTGGCTCAGGGAACCACACTCTGAAATAGTTTCGGAGGAGAAGGACCCGCCTTGAACCCGGCTGGGAGCATCGGTGGACGGATACGCCATACCGAACAAAGACAAAGGGTGAGACTGGTTTTCCTCATACATAAAATAGACCAATTGGTTCAGGTTCTGGGAACCTGATAAAAACCCGTTCTGGGAACGGGCTGCGCAGAAAGAGTTCTGGGAACTCTATTGTCTAGAGGACAAAAAGATAGACCACGTGGTTCAGGTTCTGGGAACCTGATAAAACCCGTTCAGGGAACGGGCTGCGCAGAAAGAGTTCTGGGAACTCTATTGTCTAGAGGACAAAAAAAGAGACCACGTGGGGGCAACGGTGTCAGTACTGCTCAACAGAAAAGAATGCATACAGAAAAATATTGTATACTGGCCATGGGCTTTGGTTTTGCCCAGAGCCGTAACTAAGCATTTAGCTACCGGGGCATATATATATATATATATATATATATATATCTCCCGGGCATGCAAGACTCCATATCGTAGCTACCGGGGCATGCAATTTATATATATATATATATATATATATATATATATATATTACTATTATTATTATTTATTTCTTAGCAGTCGCCCTTGTCCAGGGCGACTTACAATTGTTACAAGATATCACAGTATTTTTACTACAATTACCCATTTATACAGTTGGGTTTTTACTGGAGCAATCTAGGTAATGTACCTTGCTGAAGGGTACAGCAGCAGTGTCCTCCACCGGTGATTGAGCCCATGACCCTCCGGTCAAGAGTCCAGAGCTCTAACCACTACTCCACTACTTGTTATTATTTTTTTTTTTTTGGATGTTAGGAGTTAGGATGGTATTTACTCGCGCATGCAGGTTCAGACGCATTGATTGGACTAATGTATCCGCAGGCGACCTAAGACTCACCCTTTCAACGGTGTCAGTAGTGCTCAACAGAAAAGAATGCATACAGAAAAATATTGTATACTGGCCATGGGCTTTGGTTTTCCCCAGCGCCGTAACTAAGCATTTAGCTATATATATATAAATATATATATAATTGTTATTTTTTTTCTTTTTTTTTTTTTTTGGATGTTAGGAGTTAGGATGGTATTTACTCGCGCATAGTTTTGTATGTTATTTCCGAATCTCTCCTTTAACATGTCTGAAGGGGACACTGTATTACTTAAAACGTGAATTAACGTATTAAAACGTGTTAACTGTGAGCAGTTACCTTGGGATTACACACCAGGTTCAGACGCATTGATTGGACTAATGTATCCGCAGGCGGCCTAAGACTGTCCTATATATAAATTGCATGGACAAATGCCTTGACCAGTCTGCACCCAGCTACCTCCAGACCCTCATCTCTCCCTACACCCCCACTCGACCTCTCCGCTCCGCCTGCACTAGAAGACTAGCTCTACCACCGCTACGCTCCCCTGCCTCCAAAGCCCGCTCCTTCTCCACCCTTGCTCCGCAGTGGTGGAATGACCTTCCTACAGATGTCAGGACTGCCCAGTCCCTGACCAAATTCCGGCGCCTCCTTAAGACTCACCTCTTCAAAGAGCACCTGTAGAACTCTGTTTGTATCCTGGGACACTATCACCCTTCATGTAAATGTGCTTTATTTTGCTCTTATCAGCCCCTATTTTACTGCATTTAATCCTGTACTTCAGAATACTGTAATCTGCCAAGTTTTTAACCTGTAGTACTTTGTATTTACTCACATCCTGATGTAACTATCACTACCATTACAATGGGGCTATTCCAGGGGCTTTTAGATTCCTCAATGACACCTAGTTTCAACATTGCTTCAACTTCTTTTATGACATCTACCCTTTTTGCTTCCGGTATCCGATAAGGGCGTACTCTTACTCGCATACCGGGGGAAGTCACAATGTCATGTTCAATGGCAGTTGTGTGGCCTGGAATATCGGAAAAGACATCTTGGTTAGTCTTAACTAACTGTTCCACCTCGTCTTTCTGGTACTCCTCTAACTCTGGACCCACCTGTACAGACTTGGCACCTCTGTCTGTGTTTATGCTTAGTTTGGTTCCCTCCCTCTGTTTACAGGGAGGAGCAGCAACATTTGCTTCCGCCATAGGTTCCCGGTCTACCCATGCCTTTAACAAATTAATATGGTATATCTGCTCTTCTTTACGTTTACCTGGTTGGTGAATTTTATAGTTCACCGGTCCGACTGCCTCAATTACCTCATAGGGTCCCTGCCATTGGGTAAACAGTTTACTAGCAGGAGTGGGAACTAAAACCATAACACGATCCCCCGGGTGAAAGGTACGTGTCCTAGCGGTTTTATTATAGCTCTGGGCCTGTTTAGCCTGGGCCTGCTGCATATGCTCTCGGACAATAGGTGTCACCCTGTCAATTCGGTCCTGCATCTGCATTATATACTCTACCACATTTTTTCCCTTTGATTGTTGCGCTTCCCAGGTCTCCTTCGCTATATCCAGGATTCCACGGGGCTGACGTCCATACAGGAGTTCAAAAGGAGAAAACCCAGTGGAAGCCTGGGGTACTTCTCGCACTGCAAACATTAATTATTATTATTATTATTATTTCTTTCTTAGCAGACGCCCTTATCCAGGGTGACTTACAATTGTTACAAGATATCACATTATACATTATTTCACATTATACAGATATCACATTATTTTACATACAATTACCCATTTATACAGTTGGGTTTTTACTGGAGCAATCTAGGTAAAGTACCTTGCTCAAGGGTACAACAGCAGTGTCCCCCACTGGGGATTGAACCCACAACCCTCCGGTCAAGAGTCCAGAGCCCTAACCACTACTCCACACTGCTGCCCTAAAATTAAAAGATTAAATATGGTAGAAGCAAATCCCAGTCTTTTCCATCTGTCCCTAACGCCTTTCGAAGCATGGATTTTAAGGTTTTGTTAAAGCTCTCCACTAAACCGTCGGTTTGAGGATGATAAACCGACGTTCTAATAGGTTTGATTTTCAGGGTGGTGCATAACTCTTTCATAAGTCGATTAACAAAAGGAGTACCCTGGTCTGTAAGTATTTCTTTTGGGATGCCAACCCTAGAAAACAACTGTATTAGTTCCTTAATTATGGTTTTTGTAGCCATGTTACGTAATGGAATAGCTTCAGGATATCGGGTAGCATAGTCTACTATGACCAACACATACTCATGCCCTCGAGCTGATTTGGCCAATGGCCCCACCAAGTCCATTGCAATACGTTCGAATGGAACGTCGATAATGGGCATTGGCTCTAAAGGAGCTCGCAGGTGAGGTCGAGGACTGGCTCGCTGACAAGTTGGACAAGATTTGCAATACCGCTCAACAGCCTTTTTAACACCTGGCCAATAAAATCGTGACAAGATACGATGTAATGTTTTCTCTGTCCCTAAGTGTGCACCAAATAAATGACTGTGAGCCAGACTTAACACTTGGTTCTGGAACAAGGGGGGTACCAATAATTGCTCTACAGGGCTACCATTTATCAAGGTTCCTCGATAAACCAAATCTTTTTTTATCAAAAAATGTTCTAGCGGGTTTACCACTGCATTCTCGACTGGAACCCCATTGACCGAGACCACTTTCTGTCTTATATTAGTCAGGGTACTGTCTTGTTGCTGCTCTCTAGCAAAGCTATCTGTAGTAGGGAAAAATCCGCTATCCCAACCCTGCGTTTCCCTATCGGGTTCTATGCCCATGGGGTAGTCCCCAGTTTCCATTAAAGTCTTGGTGTCAGAACATTGTGTCCCAACTGCTTTCTGTGTGCGTTTCCCTAGTGCCCCCACACAAATAGAAGCTGGTGGTGACCTCCTTCTTTTTTCCAACCTCCGTTGGCTCCGTGTTTTTTTTAATTTTCTAACTTTACTCTGGTTAAATAATTCTGGGTCGGTGAATGGGAATAGAGTGACCAGGCTCTCTGGTGGCTTCAATTGGGCTGTACCTTTGGCTACAGGGTGACCCCCCTCCAATTGTACCAGGTTCGAGAACCCGGGGTACTCTCGACCGAGAATTACCTGGTGGGGCAACTTGGGGACCACTCCCACCTTCATGCGGTACTCCGCCCCTTTATGCTTCAATTGCACAAGAGAGGTTGGGTAATATTTAACATCCCCGTGGATGCAGGTAATTCCGGTTCTCAGGCTATAATCCAATCGGTTGGCATCGCAAAAATCTGGCGTTACCAAAGTAATTGAGCTACCTGAATCAACGAGAGCCTCGGTCGCTATCCCATTTACCAGTACCGGGACCATATAGGGGTATCTACCCTCCGATAACCCCACCACCATAATACCTCCACAAAAGAACGTATCCCCCACATCACACTGCATGGGTTCTGTGGAATCTGAGCAGTTCTTTGCAACGTGACCCAATTTTAAACACTTATAACATCTGTAATTACTGTAATCAAAGGGTCCCCCTTCCCTCTGAGTAATCCCCATCCCCTGGTCTTTAAAATGTCCCTTCACGGGGTTGTCCCGCTCTTCGACCCCCTTTTTTGATGAGAGTTTCTTACCCGTTCTAGGCGAGGTCTTGGACTTCCAGGGGTTTGTTGTATCCTTGGTATTAGACACCGGGGTGGGTCGTGCCAGCTCCTCGGCGGCCAGCTGGCGTTCTACCAATGATACAAAGTCGTCAATGGTGGAGGGGTCATTCTGACCTATCCACTTCCTCAAGGGCCCAGGCATGGCCCTCATGTAACGATCCATCACAATCAGTTCGATGATACGGTATCCACTATTAACATCAGGGTTTAGCCAGCGTTGTGCAAGGTGGATAAGGTCAAACATCTGTGACCTAGGTGCCGAGGTTGGGTTAAAGACCCACGCGTGGTACTTTTGAGCTCGTACGGCGGTGGTAACTCCAGCCCAGGCGAGGATTTCCGCCTTCAATTTATTGTAATCCTCGGCGTCAGCTGAGGGCAAATCGTAGTAGGCTTTCTGGGCGTCGCCGATTAAGAAGGGGGCGAGTGTGCCCGCCCACTTTTCCTTGGCCCACGCTTCCCTGCTCGCCGTTCTCTCGAAAGTCAACAGGAAGGCCTCAATATCATCAGAGCTGGTCAGTTTGTTCAATACTTGAGTTGAACGGACCATACTTGGAGCAGAGCCCCTGACACTCCCTTGCTCCAGGCTTCTCATGATAGCCAGGCGTTCCTCTCTGGCTTCCACAAATAAAGCCACAAAAAAATTCTTGTTGCACTCTAAGCACGGCTTGCTGCATCTCCTGTATTTTCCGGGTGCTGTCTTGCTAAGCTGCCGTTGCCGCCACTATTGCACGAACCAATTCTGCGTTGTCTGCCATGGCTGTGGGTGTCACTCTCTCTCTCTACTGTGAAGCTAAGGGTACTGTAGCTTTTAAAAAAAAGTCTTCAGTTTGGCATCCCACCGCTGCCACCATATGTGAACAATCTGTTCTGTATTTTAGTGTGGTAGCCAGTGTTATAGAAATGTTACAGAAAATAGAACTGACTCGACATAATGTACTGGCATTTTGTACCCCCATAACCTTGCTCACATAACCTTGTATGCTTTGCTAAAGATAAGGAACCGCAAGATGCCTACACTGCAGCTGCGGCTGTGAGAAAAAAGGATGAGCCAGACGTGTCTTTTTGCACGTATACCCAAACCACCCATCCTTTTTATCTGCTTGCTTAGTTTTATGCCAAGTATGCATAGTTATAAGTTTTCTCTTATATGCTAATACCTGAATCATCATTGGCTAACCCTCTGCCTTGCTGACAATTTTAAGGTATATAAGAAACTGATCTAACTCTGTATGTTGGAACACTGCTCGATGATTATCTAGCACCCTGTGTGCTGAGAGTGTTCTCAGTTTGCAAACTTAAGAAATAAAGGCCTGTGTGTTTGGAACTCGTAGTCTCTCTTCCTTTATTAGAATTTCCACGACAATTCTTGGCGACCCAGGTGGGACGGCTAGCTCCGTTTTCCGATTGCTCCCGGGGACTTTGAGGTTAACCGTGCACGGGGGCTGCTTAGGAGTGGCTCAGGGAACCACACTCTGAAATAGTTTCGGAGGAGAAGGACCCGCCTTGAACCCGGCTGGGAGCATCGGTGGACGGATACGCCATACCGAACAAAGACAAAGGGTGAGACTGGTTTTCCTCATACATAAAATAGACCAATTGGTTCAGGTTCTGGGAACCTGATAAAAACCCGTTCTGGGAACGGGCTGCGCAGAAAGAGTTCTGGGAACTCTATTGTCTAGAGGACAAAAAGATAGACCACGTGGTTCAGGTTCTGGGAACCTGATAAAACCCGTTCAGGGAACGGGCTGCGCAGAAAGAGTTCTGGGAACTCTATTGTCTAGAGGACAAAAAAAGAGACCACGTGGTTCAGGTTCTGGGAACCTGATAAAACCCGTTCTGGGAACGGGCTGCGCAGAAAAGTTCTGGGAACTTTGTTGTCTAATAGACATAGAAATCCTGATCCTGAAACAGGTAAATTAAGTGATTCGACTGATCTATGAATAATACTAATAAGTAATTACAAATTAAACTAGTTAAAAAGATATCGTATGAAATACCAAATATTGAACTAAAAATAACAATTGAAAAAATTAAATGCACAGTTAAAAAAAAAAAAAAAAAAAAAAAGAAAGAAAGTCATACTACTAGTGTAGTTGATCAATATACCAAGCGCACTGTTGGATGGTCAATTAAGAAAAGTTATTTTTCTGTGCAGGTGGTGCAAATAAAAATAGGCAGTGATATAGTGTGGACGACAGATAACCGTGTGAATGAGTGTTATCTGATAATTGTGTGTGTGCGCGTGTGGGTTTGATTACAATGAGGTCAAGTAATAGTAAAAAGGAGGTCTGTCTCCCGGACGCGCTGGTTGGACCGGGACGAACGATGGCTGATAAATGGGGTCGCGGTGTTGTAGACCAGGTTGTTCTGTGGCATAAAATAGCTGATTTTCCACTAAAAGCAACCCAGAGTGAAAGGAAGTTACAAGAATGTAGAGAAAAGTTAGAGTTTGAGAAGACAAAGAAAGAGAAAAAGACTGGGATGGTTATAGGAAATGAGAACGAGAAGCAGAAAGACAAACAGCATTGCAGGCTAAAAGCATAATGGTAAAAGCAAGTCAGAAAGATAGTACTGAGGAAGTGAAAAAAAAATGAAAAAAAAGACAGAGAAATAGAGATTACGATGAGGAAAGGGACTGCTCCCCCCCCCCCCCCCGTATTGTGTTCCTGTTTCCACAGCCCCTGCTCCTGCTCCTCGGCCCGACCGGCCCGTCCAGGTCCATCAACAGCCTCCGCCCACAGCAGAGTCTCCGCTGCCCGCACCTCCGCCTCTGACATCCACCCCAAGCAACCCGACAGGTTTCCAAGGCGGTTCCCGGTGGACTTGGTCCCCTTGGTCGCCCCCTGGACTGAGCATCTTATCATCGCCAGAATCCCCTGAGACATCAGGATCTCCCAGCACGCTCACTACACGGTCGGGACCAAAAGGCAATCCGAACAACGCCATTATCATGGCCCCCCTGACAGCGTACTGGCTGCCAGAGGTCCTGATTCAGCGCACCTGGAGACAAGATGAGATTAAAGACATTGCTAAAGACTTGCCCGACCCAACTAAGGATGCAGTTCAGTTCAGCGAGCAGATGACCCGTCTTGTGCGTCAATACAAACCCTCTGCCGCTGAAATAGGGCACATTATGCGATGCAAATTAAAGCTTCGCTGGGAGGACATCGAAGATACTTTTGACAAAAATCTGACGTGGAAACCGGCAGGGGATGGAGAATATCAACCGCAGTTTGAACAGTTGCTGGACAGATTGAAACGACAATACCCTACTAAGACCGATTGGGATGCTATACATAGAGCACACAGCACTCCAAAGAGTCTCTAGAGGAATATAGACAAAGATTGGAGACGTGCTTTCGCAAACACAGCGGACTCCGACCAGGCACCGATGAATACAACAGTCTTTTAAAAGCAGCCATAATAAACGGACTCGTACCTGCCCTGAATAAACAGGTACGGATGACATGCATTGGATGGGAGACGGCTCCCCTCATTACATTGCAAGCACGCTGAAAGACAACAACAGAAGCAAGAGAGCAATCAAAAGACAAAAGCTGAAAAAGGAGTTAAACTGCAAGCAGCTCAGCTGGCTTATTATCAGGGCAAAGGACCAACCCGAGGCGGATACCAACGTGGACGGGGCGGACGTGGGACGGGGGGTAGGGGGAAGCGGAGGCGGTGGCAAAAGAAACTTCCACAACCAGGATAAAGACACTAGTTGCTATAATTGTGGCCAGGAAGGACATTTTGCTAGAGAGTGTCAGAGACAGCAGCAGCAACAACAACAAACCAACGAGAGTAACTGGCAGAGCGCTCCCCCACCGCAAGTATCACTATACAAACCGAAACCAGAATGAAACGAGGCAGGGACAGCTGACACCAAAACAGCGAACAAGCAGTACGTGCTAACTTTTTCTAAACCACAAGAAGCCCCCACCGTTGATCTCTTCGTGAATGGTGAGTCATTTGAATTCTTAATTGATACTGGTGCTGCAATGTTTGTCATAAATGCTAGAACTATGCATAACCCAATGATATCAAATGAATCAGTAAAAACAGTGGGAGCCTCGGGAGTAGTATTGAGGGAGAAAATTATGATGCCTTTACCCGTACAATATGAAGGTAAAACGTTTATGCATCGGTTTATTTTCTCAGAATGCTGCCCTTGCAACCTAGCGGGACGAGATCTACTATGTAAATTCAATTGTGAAATTAAATGTGAACAAAGCGGAGTTACCGTCTCGTGTCCCTTGATGATGGCCCAAATGATTGAGACCCGTAGTTGGTTCTATTCATTGGATATACAAAACGGAGGTGAATAAATTGAGGAATTATTTAAATTGGCTCGACAACATTGGGGTCATGAAACTGGGTTTATATCACCTTATGCCTTACATTGCACTGCCCTGTACTCACCTTTATCAAGAGATTATGAATTTGAGAGAGAGTGGTTAGCACAACCTCCATCTAACGAAACAATTACGTGCACAGCCTTGTATATAGGTTTACGCTTTTGTGTTGCAGCCATTAAACTAAATAGCGATCAGTTTTTATTTTACCACACAACTGACTCTGTGCCACATATAAGCATAGCAAAAACCGATGATGTAGAGTGGAAAGATACTGGTGTTACTGGTGCTTAAGTCTGTGTTGCAGGTGACTGACTGGCAAAGTGAAGACGGGTTCAAATTCTCCCCCAGTGCTCGCGCTGTTTGCGCTCCTTTCTTTTGGGTCACGCCTGTCCAACGGGGAATCCATGGGGCAGAGAACCGAGATGCGCCCCCTGAGGAAGCACTGGGAGGCACGTTTTCACCCTTGCTGATCGGCCTCCCCGATTCTCTATGGGCAAAAGATAAGTATGATATTGGCCTTATGAAAGGGGCAGAGCCCCTAACAGTCACACCAAAAAGCACACACCGGCCTAGCCGTGCCCAGTATCCTCTCAGCAAGGAAGCACAGGAAGGCATTGCTCCTGTGCATGCGTCCTTGGTCTCTAGAGGAGCTGTCGTGCCCTGCCCAGACTCGCCTTGCAACACCCCGATGTCTCCCGGTCCGCAAAGCCTCGGGAGAATGGCGATTTGTCCAGACCTCAGGTTAGTAAATGACGCGATACATGCAAGGGCCCCTATTGTGCCAAACCCAGTTACTGTTTTGTCAGCTGTTCCCCCTGGTGGAAGCAAACTCATACAGTATGTGGATGATTTGCTTTTATGTTCTGAAACTCAGCATGCATGCAAAACTGATGCAAGAGCTCTTTTAGAGTACCTAGCTCGTAATGGCCATAAGGTATAAAAAAAAAGAAAAAGCTGCAGCTCGTGTCACCATCTATAAAATACTTGGGACACGATATTACACCGGAAGGCAGGAAATTGGGCCTGGAGCATGTCACTGCAATTCTGACACTGCCCCAGCCTGCCACAAAAAAAAAAAAAAGAAAACACATGATGACGTTGCTAGGTATGGCTGGCTACTGTAGAGCTTGGATTCCAGATTACGCTGCAGTAACTCAGCCCCTAGCTGACTTGATACATGGCCATAAGATGACTATGAAAGACACAATTGACTGGACTCCTGACGGACTAACTGCCCTCAAAAAACTTAAACAACTCTTGTCCTCTCCGCCCTGTCTTGGGTTACCCGATCACTCTAAACCTTTTAACCTGTTTGTTTGTAAAAAGGGAGGATTCATGTCGGCAGTACTGACACGAGCATGGGGGAAAACAACGTCCTGTGGCTTTTTACTCTAAGCGCCTTGATAACGTAGTCCGAGGGCTAGTCTGTTGCTTGAGAGCGGTGGCCGCCGCCACTGAAGCTGTGCTGGCTAGTGCTGACCTAGTTGCAATGTGCCCTCTAACTGTACATGTTCCTCATGCAGTACATGCTCTCATTTCACAGGCCAAGACAGCACATCTGACTCCAGCTCGTCTATTACATTACCAGAATGTATTAATGACCATGTCACATGTTGTGGTAAAACGCTGTACTGTGCTTAACCCTTCTACACTTCTTCCTACAGAAGCCGAGAGCCTCACGATGGAGAGCCTCACGATGGAGAGCCTCACAATTGCACCACCTTAGTAGAACAGGTCTGCAAGCCACGACCCAATCTTACTGCCCCTATTGAACGCTGCTGTATGTAAATGCCAGGCACACACTAACGCTTCTGATTCTGTCTCTCAAGGGAATGCTGTTGCAGATGCTGATGCTAAAGCAGTGGCCGCATCAACTCAGGCCCCTGTGCTCCAAATGGTGTCATTACCTGCCTTAACTGAATCTGTATTTTCTTTACAGGACGTAGCTGACTTACAACACAGTGTGGGACCTGCCGAGATAGCTCTGTGGAAAAACAAATGCTCTTATGATTCTACTCATAAGATTTGGCGAGGACCCACTGGGTTGCCTGCCCTTCCCCGTTCATGTTTCCCTTATGTAGCTAAGTTGGCACACGGCCAAGACCATGTGTCAAAGGGTGGGGTGGTGAATGTTGTTAACAATTTTTGGTTTGCTCCAGGTTTTTCTACATATGCTAACCAATTTTGTGCTAAATGTGTGATTTGTATGACCAATAATGTAGGCCGCAGCACACCCATGTCCGTATCAGCTCATCCGAGGCCGGAGGGCCCCTTGAACATGTCATGATGGATTTTAATGAATTAACACCTTGCCAAGGTTACAAGTACTGCCTTGTGATAATTGATGCTTTTTCTAAATGGATTGAAGCATTCCCCTGCAGACATGCCACAGATATGGCAGTAGTAAAAAGCCTGATGAGAGGGATTATACCCGATGGGGTCTGCCACCTAAATTGACATCCGACAATGGTTCTCATTTTGTGAACAGTGTGGTACAGAACATTTCTGAAAGCCTACAAATTGATTTACGCACACACTGTAGCTACCACCCCGCAAGCGGAGGCTTGGTGGAGAGAGCGAACCAAACAATAAAAACTAAACTAACTAAGCTCATGGCTGAAACAGGGCTCTCCTGGGTTACAGTATTGCCATTGGCCCTGATGTACATGCGTGGACGCACGCACAGTACTACAGGGCTAGCACCTCATGAAGTGTTAACGGGACGCCCAATGCGGATGCTGAACACACCTTTTCCTCAAAATAGGCTCACCCTAATGGGATGTGAGGATGAAATGGTAAAATATTGTGCTGCTCTTAATGTTCTGAAGTCTATTTTTCCCAGGGTAATAGCTGCCCTACCCGAGCCGAAGGAAGGGGAGCTCCACAAGCTCCTGCCAGGGGACTGGGTGATCATCAAAGACCTCCGCCGGAAGCATTGGCATCAACAACTCTGGACAGGTCCGTTCCAGGTGCTCCTGACAACGCAGACAGCGGTGAAAGTCACTGAACGATCAACCTGTATCCACGCCAGCCATTGCAGAAAAGTGCCCTATAGCCTGAAGGGAGATGTAATCGCCCCCTGGAACAACGTAGACGGCTCGGATGGCCTTGGGACAGTCAGCTTTGGACCCCCAGAGTCCTGACTGTTATTTTTCTTGGCAGCATATTAACTGTGTTTCTCATCTGGCTCTTAACTGAACTAAAAGATAATAAAAAAGAGCCAGATACTACAAACCACAGCTACGCTGAAAATCGCACAGAACTCAGAACAAAAACAACATTGCACACATGGAGTGTAGAACATGATTGAAAACATGCGGACAATGGTTGGTGGGAAATGCTCAACCATACTGTACGGAACACTTTGAACATTACTGACACTGGTTTATATATGGCGTAGTGATATTGTTGTTGTTTTTGCTTATCATAACCTGCGTGAAAAAGTTATGTACTAAAACTGTTGACACTGTTTTAAACATGCCCCTGCTTACTAATGATGACCAGTGTAATGATTCAAATGATGACCCTTTCATCAAAATGGCAGATGACCTGATGAGTTAAGATAGTGGGGAAAATCTGCAAGCGGGATACATTGGGTCGTCACTTTGTTCATATTACACTACATGTTAAACTTTGTAAATCTCGCTTTAACTTGTACTATTGTGTGTTTGAATCCATTTTCTGAATAAGGTTGAGACAAAGTCTCAAAAGGGAGGGAATGTTATAGAAATGTTACAGAAAATAGAACTGACTCGACATAATGTACTGGCATTTTGTACCCCCATAACCTTGCTCACATAACCTTGTATGCTTTGCTAAAGATAAGGAACCGCAAGATGCCTACACTGCAGCTGCGGCTGTGAGAAAAAAGGATGAGCCAGACGTGTCTTTTTGCACGTCTACCCAAACCACCCATCCTTTTTATCTGCTTGCTTAGTTTTATGCCAAGTATGCATAGTTATAAGTTTTCTCTTATATGCTAATACCTGAATCATCATTGGCTAACCCTCTGCCTTGCCGACAATTTTAAGATATATAGGAAACTGATCTAACTCTGTATGTTGGAACACTGCTCGATGATTATCTAGCACCCTGTGTGCTGAGAATGTTCTCAGTTTGCAAACTTAAGAAATAAAGGCCTCTGTGTTTGGAACTCGCAGTCTCTCTTCCTTTATTAGAATTTCCACGACACCAGCTGGCAGCATGAGAGGTGACACCGAGGCACTTGGTAAGGTTGAAGAATAGGCAGTTTTATTTTCTTAACCAAAAGTTCAAAGTCTCAACAGAACGTTTATGAAAATAAACAAAACAAAAGAAACCCTGCCCACTAATCTCACTTCTTCAACCCTCTCTACTGCTTGCACGAGCTGTCCTCATTGCAAGGAAAAACATGTTGCTTTAGCATAGAGACCAGTCCAAGTTCCATCCCGACGCTGCTGGTAACAGTAAACCTGGTCTCGGAACAAAAGTCTTGCCAGGTAAGTGTCAATGGTTCACTTTCTTTATAATCCACAAGGGCTGTTGGGAAATGTAGTTTGTAATCCTTTTCCAGGGGAACAGGTAAGTCTTCCAAGTAATCGAACCCTTGGTCGCCCTCTGCTGGTGAACACTGACATTGACAGCCTGCTGCTTGGCTGGATCCTGACGAACTAAACAAACAAATAAAACACAACTACCACCGTCCGTGTGGTTTGTTTCTATACCTGAAATTAAGCAACCAGCCTCACTCAAATAAAACACAGTCCATGAAAAGAATGCAGTTGCTTAAAATAACACGTAAAATAATAGTCCACAAAGCACAGGCTTTTATTAATTCAGCGCGTGCACACTATAGTGCTGGTATAAAACTTCGCCTGTTTAAACTTATTCAGTTTGGCAACAATTAATACAGCTGTAGAAAACGGGTTGAACGCTGCATACAGCAGGCGAGTAAGCAGGTGAGTAAAGGTCCATTTAATACGGTGACTTTCATTTAAAACAGGTACACACAGAACGCTGTCTTTCTTTTCAAAGAAACCAAGCACAAATGGAACCCGCAAGTCTGCGGTCTCGGTTACTCACTGGAGAGATCTGTTTGGCGAGTGCACCAGCTCCACTTCATTCCAGGCTGCAGACGCGTTGCAGCTTCCTCCGGCCAGACCAAAATATAAGCCCTACTCGCTTTTTATTTTGCAGTCACTCCACACAGGTACCTTCGGTTCTGGAATAAAGTAATCCTTTCTGGTCACCAACACTGTCGCCCTTTTTTAATCTCTGTTCCCGTACTTCTGCACAACGAAGCACGCTGCTCTTGTCTCTGTTCCACAGCACTTAAACAGTTGCTGTACAATCTGTACTGTACCCAGCTAACGAAACGGACCGACAACCACTCGGTCTTTCAAAGTTGCTGCTATACAAAAAGTACCTTTCACAATTACCTTCCTCCTTTCTAATTGCTGACCTGCCTTTTAAACCCACTGGATTCCCGCGGACATGTCACCTGACTACTGACCTTCGGAATCATGGGAGTTGAAGTTTCTTTATTTATGATTCCGTTCTGCCAACGTAACGCCCGTCTCTCTAGTTTTGAGCTTTGGGGGAAGATATCAGCATCCCCACGTTCCTGATACCTTCCTCGTGTGCTCAACACTGATGGTCTGTTACAATATATATATATATATATATATATATATATATATATATATATATATATATATATATATATATATATATATAAATTGCATGGACCTCCGGAATGAAGCAACCGGAGGTGGATGGAAAGACTCAATATTGCAGCTACCGGGGCATGCAAGACTCCATATCGTAGATACCGGGCATGCAATTATATATATATATATATATATATATATTATTGTTATTTTTTTTTTCTTTTTTTTTTTTTTGGATGTTAGGAGTTAGGATGGTATTTACTCGTGCATAGTTTTGTATATTATTTCCGAATTTCTCCTTTAACATGTCTGAAGGGGACACTGTATTACTTAAAACGTGAATTAACGTATTAAAACGTGTTAACTGTGAGCAGTTACCTTGGGATTACACACCAGGTTCAGACGCATTGATTGGACTAATGTATCCGCAGGCGACCTAAGACTCACCGTTTCAACGGTGTCAGTAGTGCTCAACAGAAAAAAATGCATACAGAAAAATATTGTATACTGGCCATGGGCTTTGGTTTTGCCCAGCGCCGTAACTAAGCATTTAGCTACCGGAGCAGGCAAATATATATATATATATATATATATATATATATATATATATATATATATATATATATATATATATAAAATTGCATGGATCTCCGGAATGAAGCAACCGGAGGTGGATGGAAAGACTCAATATTGCAGCTACCGGGGCATGCAAGACTCCATATCGTAGATACCGGGGCATGCAATTATATAATATATATATATATATATATATATATATATATATATATATATATATATATATATATATATATATATATATATATATATATAATTGTTATTTTTTTTCTTTTTTTTTTTGGATGTTAGGAGTTAGGATGGTATTTACTCGCGCATAGTTTTGTATGTTATTTCCGAATCTCTCCTTTAACATGTCTGAAGGGGACACTCTATTACTTTAAACGTGAATTAAAGTATTAAAACGTGTTAACTGTGAGCAGTTACCTTGGGATTACACACCAGGTTCAGACGCATTGATTGGATTAATGTATCCGCAGGTGACCTAAGACTCACCGTTTCAACGGTGTCAGTAGTGCTCAACAGAAAATAATGCATACAGAAAAATATTGTATACTGGCCATGGGCATTGGTTTTGGGGCATGCAAATATATATATATATATATATATATATATATATATATATATATATATATATATATATATATATATATATAAATTGCATGGACCTCCGGAATGAAGCAACCGGAGGTGGATGGAAAGACTCAATATTGCAGCTACCGGGGCATGCAAGACTCCATATCGTAGATACCGGGGCATGCAATTATATATATTGTAATAGGGTGTGTGGAATTGTGTTGGAAAATAGATATATCAGCTTGAGAATAAAGAGGGCACTGTTCCCAGAAAGCTCCTGATCTTAAAACCTTTTAAAGAAAAGGGTTATGTGCAGAATGTCCACTAGGGGATCAGGAGCCAGTTCTCTCTCATGCTTAACTAGCTGATTAGTAGGAGCAGCTGAAGTCAAGCTGTCTCCAATTAAGCTAAATGAGGCAGAGATATAAACTGTCTTTTTGTCAGTGCTCGGTGATCGCGAGTGAGAGAGTGTGGAAGACAAAAGGCAAGTTAATGTTACATGGTCTGTGAAAAGGAATATACTACAGAAATTAACCCTGTGTTTAGTTACGGTTTGGTAACTGTTTTTTTGTTTGTTGGATAAGCGGCTGATCCGTTCCAACCGTAGTTTAGGAAAGCCTGTGTTTAGTTAGTGCTCTGTGGAGAGCTAGGCCTTTTCTTTTGTGCCCTGTAAGGTGCTGTGTTTTTTTTTTGTTTTCGTGTTTATTTCAAACCTGTAAGTAATAAACTGCCAGTCCTGCTTTGAAGACCACTTTCAGCCTACAAGCGCTTTTATTCTGATTCCAGCTTACCCTTCTAGCCACTGGGTTACATTGTGGTGTCAGGAGTGGGATCAGAGCGCCCCCTAGTGTCTTGGAGGGAATGTGACAAGCAAATAAAATTCCACTGCTGCCATGGAAGATGTACTGAATGCTCTGTTACAGGCCACCGCAGCCCAACAGGATCAGACTGCAGCCCAGAGGGAGACTAACCGACTACAGCAGGAACAGTTGTGTCTACAGAGAGCCCAGTTGGAACATGCCCGGCAGGAGAGAGTGGAGATGGCTGCTAGACTTGACTCCCTTGAAGGTTCCCGGACAAGGGTGACTGACATGAAGCCAACTCACCTGCTACAGAAAATGACCAGGGACGATGACGTGGAAGCATACCTGTTGTCATTTCAACGTGTGGCCACCAGAGAAACTTGGCCAAAAGTAAAGTGGGCTGGCCTTGTGGCCCCATTTCTAATAGGCGATGCCCAAAAGGCCTATCATGACCTGGACCATAATGCAGCGGCCGACTATGACCAGCTCAAGACGGAAATCTTGGCCCGGGCAGGTGTGACCACCGCAGTAAGGGCCCAGCGCTTTCATGCCTGGAGTTTCAAGCAGGAACAAGCTCCCAGGTCACAAATGTTTGACCTGGTTCACTTGGCCAGACGGTGGTTGCAGCCCGATGTGAATACTGCTAACAGAGTGGTCGAAATACTGGTCCTGGACAGGTTCCTGAGAGCTATGCCACCTCCTTTGCGGAGGTGTGTAGGACAAAATGAACCCTCAACTCTGGATGACTTTGTTGCGGTCGTAGAGCGTTTTATGGCTGCTGAGGATTTAGCCCTCCATCCAAGTGTCACTTCAGCCAGGAGTGGTCTACGGTCCCCCCGACTGAAACAACACCCTGACAAGAATTCGGGTAAGCCAGAACTAAAGGAAGAGCGGCCGGTGGCTGCGAAGGGACTGGGGATAACTGGGGATTATAGAGGAGCTGTTAATCCACCAATTGTAGAACGGTATAAAAACTACAAGTGTTTTAAATGCAATGAGTTTGGCCACATAGCTATACAATGTCCCAATGAAACTGAGCCAATGCAGTGCAATGTAGGTGAGCAGAACTACTGTGGTGTAGCGAGTGTGGTAAATGTGGCCCTAGCTGCTCATAAGTTTATGGTAAAGGTTTTGGTGAATGGGAAACAAGCTCAAGCCCTCACTGATTCCGGAAGTGCTGTCACAGTGGTTTCACCTAAATATGTGAAGCCAGAACAATTAGACAATAGTCGTAGGAACGGTATCACCTGTGTGCATGGAGATATTAGTTACTACCCCACCTGTGAAGTTAGCATTGAATTTAACGGTATAATAAATGCTATGAGAGTTGGAGTGATAACCAGACTGCCACACGAGGTGATATTAGGTAGAGACTATCCAGGTTTTGAAGACTTGGTAAAATTAAATGGGGAATTGGCCCCCCCTACTGAAAGTGGTGTGCAGGGTGAGAGTGACCCTCGTGAGGGCTTGAAACAGGTGCTCCCATTCACTGACCAGGAACTGGACCCACCTAGCACTAAAGTACGTAAAACACGCAAAGAAAAGCGAGCTGACCAGTATCAGTGGAATAAGAACATTTTTGAACAGGCTTTAGTATTGTTGGGAAGGGGTACAAAAAGGGATAAAAAGGGAGTTAGCACTCAGTGTGGAGCCCAGGATATACTTGATGAGACAGGCGCTACACCAGCATTAATGGACGGAAATGGTCCTGACGCCGTTGAGCAGTGGGTGGTACCAAGTGTGCAGTTTGTGAGAGACCAGGCTAATGATCCGTCTCTAGTAAATGTTAAAAGCCAGGTGGTGGAAGTAAACGGTGTTACCGTGGAGGACGCTCCAAGTAGGGGTGCAGGAGCCTATTATGTAGTAAAGAATGACCTGTTGTATAGAGTCACCCAGGTAGGAGAGGACCAGGTAGAACAACTGTTAGTGCCTCAACAGTACCGTAATACCGTAATGCACCTGGCACATAGTCATTTGTTTGGCGCTCACCTGGGAATTGAAAAGACCACTCAGCGCATCTTAAAAAGGTTTTTTTGGATCGGACTATATAAGGAAGTTGAACGTTTTTGTAACTCATGTCCTGAGTGTCAGAAAACCAGTCCCCGAGCTAAGTTACGAGCACCTCTCGTACCGCTTCCTATCATAGAAACACCCTTTGAGCGAATCGCTATGGACTTTGTTGGTCCTCTAAGTCGATCCGCTAGGGGGCACGAGTATATTTTGGTGGTCTTGGACTATGCCACCAGGTATCCGGAAGCGATACCCTTGAGAAACATGGCAGCTAAAACCGTAGCAAAAGAACTGTTCCACATGTTCACGCGGGTAGGTGTGCCAAAAGAAATCTTAACAGACCAGGGGACGCCCTTCGTGTCGAACCTGATGAAAGATCTGTGTGATCTTTTAAAGATTAAACCAATCCGTACGTCAGTTTATCATCCACAAACCGATGGTTTAGTGGAGAGGTTCAATAAAACCTTAAAAACCATGTTAAGGAAGGTTATTGATAAAGACGGGAAGGATTGGGATTTGCTACTTCTATATCTCATGTTTGCTGTTAGGGAAGTGCCACAGTCGTCAACTGGGTTCTCCCCATTTGAATTGTTGTACGGTCGTCAACCTAGGGGGATCCTAGACATTGCCAAGGAGCTGTGGGAAGAACAGGGTGGTCATAGGAAGAACCTTGTTGAACATGTAATGGGTATGAGAGAAAGAATACAAACCCTGACACCTATAGTTAGGACACATCTCGAGAAAGCACAGGCCGCACAGTCTAGACACTATAATGTACAAGCGCAAGTTAGGACTTTCTGCCTGGGGATAGGGTTATGGTTTTGGTTCCAACTTCAGAGTGCAAATTGTTTGCAAAGTGGCAGGGACCCTATGAAGTCATAGAAGCAATTGGCCCGGTGAACTACAAGATAAAACAACCAGATAAAAGGAAGAAAGAGCAGATTTATCACATCAATTTGTTGAAGCCTTGGAAGGACAGGGAACCAGCATATGTGGCAACTGAGGTTGGGGCAGCATGTAGTAGGTCACCTGTTCCTGAAATTAACATAGGCCCTGAACTGACCGAAACCCAGTGCCATGAAGTATTTGAGATGTTACAAGCTGTCACAGATGTCTTTTCAGTTCTCCCAGGGAAGACTCATGTGATAAGCCATGACATTGTGACGGACCCCGGTGTTAAAATAAACGTGAGAGCCTATAGAGTTCCAGAAGCAAAACGCGCCGACGTAACCAAGGAAGTAGAGAGAATGCTTCAACTAGGAGTAATTGAGGAGTCGAAAAGTGAGTGGACAAGCCCCATAGTTTTAGTTCCTAAGCCCAATGGAACCTGGCGGTTCTGTAATGACTTCCGGAAGCTGAATGAAGTCTCAAAGTTCGATGCATACCCGATGCCCAGAGTGGATGAGCTCATTGAAAAGCTAGGAAAAGCTAAGTATCTAACCACTCTTGACTTAACTAAGGGGTATTGGCAGATACCACTTACTGATACAGCCAAGGAAAAGACTGCATTTGTTACTCCAGATGGGTTGTATCAGTACACGGTGATGCCCTTTGGCCTACACGGTGCTCCCGCTACCTTCCAAAGGTTGATTAATAGGATCCTAAGACCTCATTTAAAGTTTGCCTCGGCCTATTTAGATGACATCGTAATATATACTGAGGATTGGGAATCTCACCTATCTAAGGTAGAGCTTGTGTTAGGTAGCCTTAGAGAAGCAGGCTTGACAGCAAACCCAGAGAAATGTTACGTCGGGTTAAAAGAGGCTAAATATCTAGGATATGTGGTAGGCAATGGACTGGTCAGGCCACAAATGAGTAAAGCTGAAGCCATTCAAAACTGGCCTCGGCCAGTGAATAAAAAGCAAGTCCGGGCTTTTTTGGGAATAGTGGGGTATTACAGGCGGTTTGTACCTGACTTTGCAACCAAAGCAGCCCCCCTCACTGAGCTGACCAGAGCCAAAGGACCAACAATGGTCAACTGGTCTATCGAGGTAGAAAAAGCATTTGGTTATCTGAAAAATATACTCTGCAGTGAACCAGTCTTAAGGGTACCTGATTTTAAAAAACGGTTTATTTTGCAGACAGATGCTTCAGACGTAGGGCTTGGGGCAGTACTGTCACAAGTAGAGAATGGGGAAGAACATCCAGTTTTGTTTTTAAGTAGGAAGTTGCTACCCAGAGAACGTAAATATGCCATTGTGGAGAAAGAATGTTTAGCAGTAAAGTGGGCAATAGAAACGTTACGGTATTATTTACTGGGCAGAGAATTTACACTGGTCACTGACCATGCACCCCTCAAGTAGATGAAGGTCAATAAAGAAAAAAAACTCTAGAGTGACCAGGTGGTTTCTATCCTTGCAGCCTTATAAATTCAAAATAGAACATCGCAGTGGTAGCAAGAATGGAAATGCAGATGGTCTCTCTAGGGTACACTGTTTTGTTACGTCAGATGCTCTAACCCAGGGGTTTGAGCTGAGGGGAGGGGTGTGTAATAGGGTGTGTGGAATTGTGTTGGAAAATAGATATATCAGCTTGAGAATAAAGAGGGCACTGTTCCCAGAAAGCTCCTGATCTTAAAACTTTTTAAAGAAAAGGGTTATGTGCAGAATGTCCACTAGGGGATCAGGAGCCAGTTCTCTCTCATGCTTAACTAGCTGATTAGTAGGAGCAGCTGAAGTCAAGCTGTCTCCAATTAAGCTAAATGAGGCAGAGATATAAACTGTCTTTTTGTCAGTGCTCGGTGATCGCGAGTGAGAGAGTGTGGAAGACAAAAGGCAAGTTAATGTTACATGGTCTGTGAAAAGGAAAATACTACAGAAATTAACCCTGTGTTTAGTTACGGTTTGGTAACTGTTTTTTTGTTTGTTGGATAAGCGGCTGATCCGTTCCAACCGTAGTTTAGGAAAGCCTGTGTTTAGTTAGTGCTCTGTGGATAGCTAGGCCTTTTCTTTTGTGCCCTGTAAGGTGCTGTGGTTTTTTTGTTTTCGTGTTTATTTCAAACCTGTAAGTAATAAACTGCCAGTCCTGCTTTGAAGACCACTTTCAGCCTCCAAGCGCTTTTATTCTGATTCCAGCTTACCCTTCTAGCCACTGGGTTACAATTATATATATATATATATATATATATATATATAATTGTTATTTTTTTTTCTTTTTTTGGGGGGGGATGTTAGGAGTTAGGATGGTATTTACTCGCGTATAGTTTTGTATGTTATTTCCGAATCTCTCCTTTAACATGTCTGAAGGGGACACTGTATTACTTAAAACGTGAATTAACGTATTAAAACGTGTTAACTGTGAGCAGTTACCTTGGGATTACACACCAGGTTCAGACGCATTGATTGGACTAATGTATCCGCAGGCGACCTAAGACTCACCGTTTCAACGGTGTCAGTAGTGCTCAACAGAAAAGAATGCATACAGAAAAATATTGTATACTGGCCATGGGCTTTGGTTTTGCCCAGCGCCGTAACTAAGCATTTAGCTACCGGGGCATGCAAATATATATATTTGTGGCACACTCTACAACCCGGTTTCTCAGAGACGTCGGATTCAGCTGCCAAGAGTTGCGTCGCACGGTGAAGAACTTATCTGAAGCAGCAGAGAGGAGCAGCAACTGGCTATGGTTGAGACGGAAAGATTCTGGCTGGGGATCCCAAGCACAATAGAAAGAAAGAAACGCTGAAGTACAGGTAAGTAAGCTGGGCTGAGTTGAGTGGGGGACGGAGGGGGGTGATGCTGGGACGCCAGAATCACAGTCGAGCCCTCTTGAAGTGTCGTGGGCTAGTCGACGAAACACTGAGGATGGAAGGTGCCCACTTGAAAACCCCAGAGATGTACCCTACTTAGCTCAATCCCGACGGTTGTCATGCTGATGCGCTGGGGAGGCCGCACTTTGGTTGATCCCCGGAGCCAGCATCGCAGCCGTCGTGTGTGCTGATGCGTCAGGGAGGCAAAATAAGCTGATCCCTGGAGCCAGCATTACACTTCAGCCATTAACACCAGACAGAAGGATATCTACATCATCATATGGAAGGAAACGTAAATGGATGGAGACACATATGGATCACATTAGTTTACTGTAAAGCTACGTCTTAGTTGGTGCTTATCTTGGCGAGAGCCGAGTTCAAATCAGCATGAAGTTTTAACATCTACTCTTGTGTAATGGAAATCATATATATATATATATATATATATATATATATATATATATATATATATATATATATATATATAAATTGCATGGACCTCCGGAATGAAGCAACCGGAGGTGGATGGAAAGACTCAATATTGCAGCTACCGGGGCATGCAAGTCTCCATATCGTAGATACCGGGGCATGCAATTATATATATATTAACATTCCCTTAATAGTTAGGATGGTATTTACTCGCGCATACACTCTAAATCTGGGGTTGATACTGTGGAGGAAGCTTTTAAGGTGCTTCGAAGAACCTTTTTACTAGGGTTTCCTGAGGAACCTTACAAATAAGGATCTTTTAAGAACCTCAAGGTTCTACTTGGAACCTTTTATGTTTATTTACAAACTTACATGCATAATATTTATATATATATATATATATATATAATATGCGTGTCTGCATAATTTGTCTGGTTAAATAACATGCTAGGAATTACTGGTTTGCAATATCAATAAAAACAAAGAAATACTTTTTATAGAAACCCTTTATTACGGGTAGAGCAATAAAATAAATAAATACAGTATAGGAGTTATACTTTTAATTATAACACATAAATGCATACAAATAAAACAGTCTGTATATGTTTCATTACTCTTAGAATAACAAATACACAAATAAGTGAAAGGCTGACAACATTTCTTGACAGGTAGATATATAAATATATTAATTATAACTAATCATAATATATTATCCATAATGTAATTAATTTAATTACAAACAAAACAAGCAAAAACCTAACTTTAGTCACAAGTATTTTATAAAACAAGTATTATAAAAAATATTAACACATTTATTTTTATTTATTTATTTATTGCATTTATATAGCGCTTTTTATACAAAAGTATCGCAAAGCACTGTATAGTACATAGCAGGAAAAAAATCACAATCCGTTTGTATAGCAGGTCACACATATAACTGCTACACTCAGCCCATTTAAATACAGATTTAAACAGTATACACAATACAAAAGCACCAATTTCAAAGTTACATTAAAACCCACTAAGATAAGCGAGCCATTTTATAAAAGTGTGTTTTTAGTCTTGACTTGAAAACTGTAATGGACCCAGATTTCCTGATAAACGAAGGCTGAGCATTCCAGAAAAAAGCCCTGCCTCCCGTGTTGTTTTGTTGACCCTAGGAATAACCAGCAGCCCCACATCCTGTGATTTCAGAGTGTGGTTTGGAAGATACGGTGTCAGTAACTCCTGTAAATAATGAGGTGCTAATCCATTCAGGGCCTTATAAGTTAACAGCAAAATCACCATTTAAAAAAGTACATTACAATAATCAATTCTAGATGAAACAAAGACATGTATTATTCTCTCGGCATCAGATACAGAAATAATTAGAACATAAGAAGGTTGTTTCTTTTATTATTTATTTCTTATTTCTGTTTGTTGTTAGTAGCTTATTGATCCCAGAATCTCATCAAGCAGCTTCTTGAAGGATCCCAGGATGTCAACTTCAACAACATTATTGGGGAGTTGGTCTAAGTTTGGCTATATTTCTCAAATGGTAAAAATATACTTTAGTAACTTCCCTAGTATGAGTCTAAAATGATAGATCAGACTCAAAGATTACCCTCAAACTCTTAATTTCGACTTTAAATTTTGATGAGAGACTGCAAGGGTCGTGCTCATGTAATCCTACATTTCCTTTTAGTTGGTTCTGTGAGCCCACTAGCATAACCTCTGTTTTATCTCAATTCAACATTAGGAGATTCTGTGACATCCAATGCTTGATGTCTGTAAGGCAAGTAGCTAATAACACCCAGGCAGAAGAATGTCCTTGCTTTAGGGACAGATAACAGGTGGTTATCATCAGCATAGCTGTATACAACTGTAAGTTGCCCTGGGTAAGGGTGTCTGCTCAAAAGAAAAAAAAAAAAATAGTAATCCCTGAGCCTGTGGTTATTATAGCAGAACCAACACCCTTATTGCTTTCCCGACCTGGCGCCTGACAAAAGAAAGTTTACTATTCCCACTATACTAGGTGGAGTTTTCTGATCTTTTTGGAGTACCCAAAATACATTTCTCAATATAATATTAGGCTGTTTTTTCTCTGTGGGTATTTGATATTGTACACAAAATACAAGGAAAAAAGAAGCCCAAATCTCTAGGTGAGGGCCTCAGGTTATTATTATTTGTTTATTTAGCAGACACCTTTATCCAAGGCTTACAGAGACTAGGGAGTGTGAACTATGCATCAGCTGCAGAGTCACTTACAATTATGTCTCACCCGAAAGACGGAGCACAAGGAGGTTAAGTGGCTTGCTCAAGGTCACACAATGAGTCAGTTTGCTGAGGTGGGATTTGAACCGTGGACTTCCTGGTTACGAACCCTTTTCTTTAACCACTGGACCACACAGCCTCCTCAGCAAGTAAATGTTGTCCATTCATTCTCAGACCAATTTTTGTATCAAGATGGAAGGGGTTTCCCCAGATAATGACAGGTGTGGGAGTTGTAGGGTCCTGAAAAAAAAAAAAAAGAAAAAAAAAAAAGAAAAATAAATCACTTACACTGTATTTTAAAAATAAAATGCTGACGCAGCATCTTTATTTGCATATTCCCATTCCCTTAATTCTTCAATTTCAACACCATCCCTCTCCCCTGATGTAATAATTTATAGCTGTTAGTTTTTAATACTTTTCATGTATTGTATTTGATGCCATGGGCTAGAAGAATTGGAGGTAATTCTATTTATAAATTCACTGTTTGGCAACAGCAGTTCAAAAAAAATATATATATATATATTTTCCGAATGTTTTCGTTAGAGACAAAAATCCAAAGTTTTTAATACAGGTGATTTATTTATTTACTTATTTATTTATTTATTAATCATTTTCAGCATCTTTAAACAGCTTGTTCAGTGGTAACCACGCACTGGATACTGAAGTAAACTGCAGCTACGTTCCAACATGAATGAGACACGGACAGTGCGCCACGTTCAACCTTGACCTCTGTACACCAGAAGCAGTTTAAAGTAGATTTCTGTACATTTAAAGCAACATTGTCTTTGTTCATGATGATATATGATAAGTGTATTAGTTTGGTTCTCAAACAAACAAACAAAAAAATCCTTGCATGTTTTTTGCCCCGCCCCAAGTGTAAAAACAAATATTCTCTGACAGCATATAGACAGTACGTGTTTTCCGCAGCAAACAGATTCTTACGGTCTCTGTTCATGATGACAAAGAGTTTAACTGAGTGCATTGTTTCGATATGTTTGATTGGTCTCGCAGCAGTATGGGTAAAAATAGACTGAATGGCCTTGCCCTGCTAATATGTGCGGACATGTCCCAGGAGGAAGTGTTACAGCGTTTCGATAGATCAGGCCATAGGAGGATTAGCAAACCCTGATTTAAAGTAAAGTCTTCTAAATCAGTTTTTAATTGTGGCATCATACAGTCTCAGCAGTCCGATCAGTCTTAGCATTAGTATCAGCAATCTTACCAGTCCCAGCAGTGTCAGCACCGGTCTTACCAGTTTCAGCACCAGTCTTACCAGTCCCAGCAGTAGCAGCACCAGTCCCAGCAGTGGCAGCACCAGTCTTACCAGTCCCAGCAGTGGCAGCACCAGTCTTACCAGTTCCAGCAGTAGAAGCACCACTCTTACCAGTCCCAGCAGTAGCAGCACCAGTCTTACCAGTCCCAGCAGCACCAGTCTTACCAGTTTCAGCAGTAGCAGCACCAGTCTTACCAGTCCCAGCAGTAGCAGCACCAGTCTTACCAGTTCCAGCAGTAGCAGCACCAGTCTTACCAGTTCCAGCAGTAGCAGCACCAGTCCTGCCAGTCCCAGCAGTGTCAGCATCAGTTCCAGAAGTAGCAGCACCAGTCTTACCAGCTCCAGTTGTAGCATCAGTGTCATCAGTGTCAGCATTAACTTCAATAGCAGTGAACCAAACGCATGTCTCTCAATGAAGGTATAAACCCATCTACGTGTTCATATCTATAACTTCTATTCTTCTTGTCCTTTTAATATCACATATTTCTAACAGTGTGAATAGGGTAATTTTAGGAATTTGTTGTATCGCTTTGCAGTTTGCATTAATAGTCTCCAGGCTTTAAAATATAATATATTTCACCTTCGTAACATGAACAGGATATGCACAGGGTTTTGTTTTTTTTTTTAGACAAAAATTTGATTTTTGCCTCAGTAAAAATCTATTCCTAGCTAAGCCCCTGGTAACATTAAACTGGTAAGATGGACCATGTCTAGGCAAAATGATCACATGCTTGACATGATAAAACAAGCCCCACCTTGCCCAGACTTAGAGCCAAAGGATTGTATGAACATGTGCCCATACTCACCTTGCCCAGTCAAGCAAAAGGATCAGCTGTTTAATATCATACAGCATAATGCATCTTGACCAAACAACATGGTCAATAAAGTCTGCTATGTAAGCCAATTAATATATATATATATTTATTTCTCTACAGCAGTTGAATTGACAGTAGAAAGTTATGTAAAATAGTTTTTGAAAGAAAACCTTTTTTTCATGAAAAAATATTTGTCTGTTAGTTAAAAGGACGGCTTGAAATTGTGTTTAGTTTTTCCTGAAGCTCACAGTACTCCCGAAAACATTTGTGGATCACTCACCTTTTTCCTTTGCACTTTAAGATATATGCTGTTTGTTGGCAACTGAAACTGCCCCTCCTCTAAAGTGATCAGATTGATTAGAGGTACAGTACTTGTGTCTCCCAATACCAATGCATCAAATTAACTTCATATGCAGAATTACATTGACTTTTTCTATCATGTAATTGAAAAACCCTGTTAGAAATAATATGTAGTGCCTCTTTTTCTTATTAAATCTGTTTGTGTGTTTACGTCTTTGTCTACATGCCTGGTGACATACGAACAGAAAAATAGCTAAGCTTTTCTCGGCAGCCAAATGTTTATGTTTATAATGTTGTGTGCGAGCAGGAAGGCGTGGTCACTGGACTGCGTGTGTGTGTGCGCTTTGTGATTTGGGATTTGGTGTTTAATGTTATGTTAATGTTCTGTTGTTAGGCACACTGGACCTGCAAGGCGGTGTAGCCTACATCCTAGCCCGCGAAAGAACGCTTACACAACTGTTCAAGTGATGCGCACCATTTCAGACGCTGTCATATATTGACACCGTAAACTACAATACTTAATGCTTTGTCACACAATTACCAGGAATTATTATTCAGTACTGTATTTTAACGTTGTTTTTTTTTTTTTTTTTTTTTTTTTTTTACAGTAGTACTAAAATAAAATTGTTTTCAGTTTGCATGAGTGACAAATTATATTAAACACCATGGTTTTAAAAGAACGTCGTTAAAAAAAGTCTCATTTAGTCAAGAAAAAGATACAGTAATTTGTGTTTTATTATTTTCGTACCAGAACCGCCCGAGAAATCGTAGCAGTGAAGCAAATCATATATTTACCTCATACTTAATACTCATGTATCCTAGAAATCGTCATTAAACAATAGACTTAATGAAACATTTTACGTCATAAAGTTCCCAGAAGTATCATAAGTATTACCTTTTTCCTCTCTCAGTTCAGGCCAATTGATTATCGTCATCAGGTTTAGTAAAAAAAAAAAAAAAAAAAAAAAGTAAAAATTACCTCAGAAATTCTATCATTGACCCGCATCATTAACAAAAGCAAAATAACCTTTTTTTATTTTACTCGTGGATGTTGTACAGCTGTCTGTACGTCTTTAGTTTATATTTTTTTCATTCATTCACACAAATAAAGATAATTAGCGTTATTAAAAGGTTTTACTCACCTCTCAGTGAAGAAAGCTCTACCGCCTGTGAAGAAACGTGAGGTATGACACAGGCCAGGTTTTTGGGATGGAACCGCATAACAGTCTCGCGTTTTGATTGGTCCATGTCTGTCACATGAATATGTCGTCACACGAGTGGAAAAGCTTGCAGGCATTTTTAACATTGTGATCAGAGAGAGAGAGAGAGAGAGAGAGAGAGTGAGAGAGAGAGAGTGATCTGCTTTCCACAACCTTACCATTAAAATATAATTTGGTATTACGCTGTACTGATATAACAAACTATGGGTAATTACTTTATATGAATTATGATGTTATGCACGAATGTAAGAATTGGCTTTCTGTGGTGGTGTACTTTTTTCTTTCAAGTAGCATTTATCTATAATCGTGTTTGCGATATATTTTAATATAAAATGTATACTCTATTGCAGTTTTGTTAGAGGATACATTAGTTTATCTCCAATGTAATCACAGTTTTACATATAGACTGCCCCTGTTTTCATTTACGTCGCAAATTCTGGGCTGCTTTGCTTTTCAGGTAATGTCCCAAATTCTGGTCCGATTTGGTTTGCAGATAACGTCCCAAATTCTGGGCCGCTTTGGTTTTTAGATAACGTCCCAAATTCTGGGCCGATTTGGTTTTTAGATAACGTCCCAAATTCTGGGCCGCTTTGGTTTTTAGATAACGTCCCAAATTCTGGGCCGATTTGGTTTGCAGATAACGTCCCAAATTCTGGGCCGCTTTGGTTTTTAGATAACGTCCCAAATTCTGGGCCGATTTGGTTTGCAGATAACGTCCCAAATTCTGGGCCGCCTTGGTTTATAGATAGCGTCCCAAATTCTGGGCCGCTTTGCATTTTCCAATTCAGCTCAGTTTTGGGGACTCAGCTGACAGCCGAGTTTACCATAAACTGGATCGTGAATTCATTTGAGAGTAACCCATAGTACATGAATCAAAGTTAATGTATTTTTTACTCTCTCCAGAAATCTTTTTTTATTTTTTTTTAATTTTTTTTTATGAAAAAACAGAAATAAAATGTAAATGTTAAAAAAAAACGTATTTCTTATTACATGAAGAAACTACATTGCACTGAAATAGATACGTGAAAATTAATTAAAGCAGTCGTTTTCCTTTATTAAAGACTAATAGTGAAAATAAATGATTGTAGTAATTTTTCTTTTACCCTACCCTTCCCAGTCTTTTCCCCGCCCCTCTTTTGCGCAAAACCTGTACTCAAATTCCCCTCCACACACGTGTACCACCACCATTGCAAAATATATTTTCGGGTATTCAGCCCCATTCATGTCTATGCCAGTGTTAAAAAACACATTTTCAGTCATATCTCTCGAACTAGAGCACCTATAACCACCGTTCGAAGGGTTCTAGAACAGCATGAATGTAATTTGCTCAGTTTCGTAGCAATTCTTTGCAGAAAATATTTTCAGGGTGTTCAGGGTGTTCAGCCTCATTCATGTCTATAGCAGGGTTGAAAAACATATTTCAGGCATATCTCTCGAACCCGAGCACGTAGAACCACCATTCAAAGTGATATAGACTCAGGGGAGCACCCCAAACCACCCCCTAAAACAGTGTGGTGGTTCACCCAAAAACTCATGTCATGACGAAAATATTCACTTTGCCAAGCCGTCCTGGCATCTGAACCATGAAAATGGTGACTCCTTGTGTGGGGCCCCACGGGGCCCGGCCACAAAAAAAAAATCAAGTTCCTAACCCCCACAGAACCCGAGATACGCCCTGTCAAAAATGTCCAAAAACTATCCTTTTTGGGGTCATATCTCCATGACCCTGGGGCTTAGAAACCGGGTTGAACTTCCTAGGGTCATGTCTGGGGGCCCTCTTTCACAAGGAGCCACCCGTTTTCAAATGCTACATTTTCAACAAATTTACACATTTTCAGCATGATGGAATGTCAAGGTTGCATTTCCAATAGCTTTTGAGCTCCAGGTTGTCAAAAAAAGTCTAAACTGGTGTCCTTTCTAGCTGGGGACACGTCGCTTGGAGGGATCGACAGGGGCCCCGAGGTGGACCTCCGTACCGATTTTCAAGTCTCGGGGACCCCCGGAACCCGAGATATAGCACCCTGAAAAATGTCTATGGGAAATCCCATTATAAAACCCCTTTGGGGCAACGCCCACCATCTGGCGGTGGGGTGGCGTATGAACCCATGGCCGATATCTTTCTTTAGCTAAGACTCTTGTGCACACAAAGAGTGCCCTTCTGAGTTCGCTGGCCCAGGGGTCGTGGAGATACGGGTACGATAAGAGACCACCCCCTTCCCTATGGCAAATCCCATTATAAAAACACCACTGGGGTAAGGCTCGGCCAATGGCGGTCGTGGGTCGTACGAACTCGAAGGAACCAATTTTCTTTAGCTAAGACTGTTGTGCATCTAAAGAGAGTACTAGCGAGTTTGTTGGCCCAGGATATGTGGACTCATGGGGTACGATAGGAGGACCCCCCCCCCCGACCGCGATTTCCTATAGCAAAATACATACAAAAAATGTCCATTATATATAAGACCTGAAGTGTGCACATTTTGTAGTGTATTTATGCAACAGAAGCACCAATTTAAGTCTATTCCAAGTGTTTTGTGATCACAGTATCAGCTTGAGTGTATCGGAGCATAGTTTTGCACCAAAAGCGAGCAGAGGCAAAACAAAGCACTATATACCCTATTCTTTAAAATATCTCTTTGCAGTGCAAATTTGAGGAACGCAACCACTTAGCAACTTGCAAATTGGTACTGCAATTTAAAGGCCTGTAGTGTCAGACTGGTAGTGTCAGACTGATTCAAGTGTTTTTGGAATGATTCCTGCAAAGACTGATTTATAAGAAAAAACAGAGATTGACAAACAGCATTTTGCTTTATATGCAGAAACGGGCAACTACAAGAGGGTGTCAAACAAGCTGTGAATGTCCTAGGAGGCTACAGAGTACCTCTGGGTATGAATCCAGATGCTCGCAGTACCTGTTCTTAGATGTCCGAAACCACTGTATAACCTGTATAACCTATAAATATCACTTTTTATTGTGTATTTGAGGAACACACCAATTACAAACTTCAATTGAATTGCTGTGCTATCAGAATATCAGTGTATAACTTTGCTGGGTATTGCAATGTATGCTGGGTATCAAAAGGCCTTCACTTTCACAAAAGGCTGTCAATTTAAAAAAGGCCGTCAAAGTTACAAAAAAATAGGTATGCTCCTAACCCAATACTTGTCTTTTTAATTCTGTGCATTCAAATACTTGTAGTTAAAAGTTTTAAGAATTAAGCCTACTGTTTGTTGTTCTGTCCTAAACCAGCAGTTTGTCACCCAAATTTATTAAATAAACAGGTCATCAGATTATTCTCCATTTTATTGTAACTGAGGTACCGTTCAGTTGAGCGAAAATTGTAAAGGGGTACTCGAGCTGAAACCTCCAGATAGAAGGGGTACAGTTTCAAAAAAGGTTGAAAACCCCTGACCTACAGTATAAACTATCAGGAACAGATAAGGGAAATGTTGACTAATACAATACAATAGGATTTATTTGAAGTTGTTGAAGAGCACTGGTCTCTTAAACCCCGAAGTTCTGATAAACCCCTACGCCTCACTGTATATTGATGGACATTACATAAGCAAATGAGATGTCGTTTTTTTTTTTTTTTTTTTTGCTATACCATGTTCCTAAATGTTTTCTGGGGAGAGTAAAAATACATGATTCATGTACTAAGGGTTACTCTTAAATGAATTAACGGTCCAGTTTATGGTAAACTGTGCATGCATGACTTAGAAACTCAGCTGTCAGCTGAGCAGAATATCTCAAAAACTGGCCTGAATTCGAAAATGTAGAATTCGGGACGTTATCTAAAAACCAGAGCAGCCCAGAAATTGGGATGTTATCAGAGCGGCCCAGAATTTGGGACGTTATCTAAAAACCAAAGCGGCCCAGAATTTGAGACGTTATATGCAAACCAAATCGGCCCAGAATTTGGGACGTTATCTAAAAACCAAATCGGCCCAGAATTTGGGACGTTATCTAAAAACCAAAGCGGCCCAGAATTTGGGACGTTATCTGCAAACCAAATCGGACCAGAATTTGGGACATTACCTGAAAAGCAAAGCAGCCCAGAATTTGCGACGTAAATGAAAACAGGGGCAGTCTATATGTAAAACTGTGATTACATTAGAGATAAACTAATGTATCCTCTAACAAAACTGCAATAGAGTATACATTTTATATTAAAATATATCGCAAAAACGATTATAGATATATGCTACTTGAAAGAAAAAAGTACACCACCACAGAAAGCCAATTCTTACATTCGTGCATAACATGATAATTTATATAAAGTAATTAACCATAGTTTGTTATATCAGTACAGCATAATACCACATTATATTTTAATGGTAAGGTTGTGGAAAGCAGATCACTCTCTCTCTCTCTCTCTCTGATCACAATGTTAAAAATGCCTGCAAGCTTTTCCACTCGTGTGATGACATATTCATGTGACAGACATGGACCAATCAAAACGCGAGACTGTTATGCGGTTCCATCCCAAAAACCTGGCCTGTGTCATACCTCCAAGAGTGTGACGATCCTTCCATTTCAAACGCTCAGGTTAGTGCAGGTGTAGATGTCTGTCGATAAGAGACTCCTGCCTGTAAAGTGTTGTTTGCAGCTCTCTTGAATGTGACAATCTGGCGTAGAACTGTTTGTGATGAAATATCTGGTAATCTTAGAAAACTAGCTTAATGTTTACATAAAAATGGTTAAATTCGGGCATCGGGTTTGAGCATTTTTTTTTTTTTTTCGGTGGGGGGGGGGGGGGTGGGGGGGGGGGTGATGGGGGTGCTGTGCCCCACCAGTTTTTCAAGCCATGAGTCGACAATGGGCGGGGTTAACCAAATAATTTAAAGTGGGTGGGGCTAACCACATCATTTCATAAACCTTACTTGTTGTGCACTTCCATTTACTATATCGGTATCAGGGATATTATTTAAATAGTTCACACTTGGGTAAGAAAAGAATAGTATTATTATTTGTTTATTTTAGCAGACGCCTTTATCCAAGGCGACTTACAGAGACTAGGGTGTGTGAACTATGCATCAGCTGCAGAGTCACTTACAATTACGTCTCACCCAAAAGACAGAGCACAAGGAGGTTAAGTGACTTGCTCAGGATCACACAATGAGTCAGTGGCTGAGGTGGGATTTGAACCGGGAACCTGGTTACAATCCCTGTTCTTTAACCACTGGACCACACAGCCTAATACAACATTTATATAAAATATATTAAAATATCATGATATAACAAGATTTGTTTAAATGATTATCCAGATACAGTATAATATACATAAGAAATTGAAATTGACTTTCAGCACACACAAAAAAAAGAAAGTAAAACATCTTTGGTGATCTGGGAGAGGAGAGTGCTGCAAGTTCCTTATTATTTCAGTGTTTCAGCCACACCTAATAAGATTGCATGAATGGCATTAACACATGTCCCTACACTGTCCCTATCCCTTTCTTCCTGTGAAATGAGAAAACGTTTTTCACAGTAATCATTACCCAACATCCTTTGAAGACCTGCAGCAACATATAGGCAAGGTTGATAAGGACTTCAGTTAAAATTCTGGTCTACCTGGATTAGTTTCTTGTGGTTTTACCCTAGAAGATAAATATCTAGAATATGGGAATATTGCCTGCAAGTGAGTAAAATGTTTTTCTTTCTTACGTTAGAAGTTGTTTCACCTTGAATGGAACTACCATATATTTGCAGAAATTAACTTTCAATGGATACTATGTCTCAAGTTAGAAATACGAGTTTCATTAGAGTTAATTTTGTTCAGTTTAAATAATAAGTAATGCAAATAAATACATAGTTTTAAGAATACAATTTTATCTATTTCTACCAACCTTCATTGTTTTGTCTGTTTCAGACCCCTCTACATAGGGGCAGGAATAGCCACAGTCAGTGTGACCACAAGCAGGCAGACAAGCAGCAGTGACCTCATCTTCAGAGCTCAACACTGAACCACAAGCATGTTGCAGGATGTTATATAGCAGTTTAGCTTAGGGCTCCTCTCAATTTCAAAAACCTCACAAAACAGCAAGAGAATGATATAGCAGTTTGGTGTACTGTAAAGCCTATAAAGTGAGATTTGGAGTGAAGATCTTTTACGAATGTTGAAGTATTGATGGATTAAATAATACTTAATATTTATGTAACTTTTGGACTTACAGAGACTAGGGTGAGTGAACTATGCATCAGCTGCATAATGGATTTAATTATGAGTTTTTGCCACTGAACAACACAAAAAAGTCCATAATGTCAAAGTGAAAAATAAAATCTACAAATTGTTCTAAATTAATTACAAATACAAAACAGAAAATAATTGATTGCATAAGTATTCACCCCCTTGAGTCAATATTTGGTAGAGGCACCTTTGGCAGCAATTACAGCCACGAGTCTATTTGTATAAGTCTCTACCAGCTTTGCACATCTGGACACTGCAATTTTTGCATCTTCACGAGCTTTCCAGGCCCAGACGCAGAGAAGCATCCCCATAGCATGATGCTGCCACCACCATGCTTCACGATAGGGATGGTGTTCTCAGGATGATGTGCGGTGTTAGGCTTGCGCCAAACATAGCGCTTAGCGTTGTGGCCAAAAAGCTCTATTTTGGTCTCATCACACCATAGAATCTTCTTCCACTTGGTCTCAGAGTCTTCCACATGCCTTCTGGCAAACTCTAGCCGAGATTTGATGCAAGTTTTTTTCAACAATGGCTTTCTTTTTGCCACTCTCCCATAAAGGCCAGTTTTGTAAAGCACCCGGGCTATTGTTGCCGTATGCACAGTGTCTCCCAGCTCAGCCGTGGAAGACTGTAACTCCTTTAGAGTTGCCATAGGCCTCTTGGTGGCCTCCCTGGCTAGTGCCCTTCTCGCCCGGATACTCAGTTTTTGAGGACAGCCTTTTCTAGACAGATTCACAGTTGTGCCATTTTCTCTCCATTTCTTAATAATGGACTTTACTGTGCTCCGGGGGATATTCAATGCCTTGGAAATGTTCTTATATCCTACCCGATTGGTGCTTTTGAAGAACCTTATTCCGGATTTGCTTTGAATGTTCCTTCATCTTCATGATGTAGTTTTTGTTAGGAAATGTACTAACCAACTGTGGGACCTCCCAGAGACAGGTGTATTTAACCTGAAATCATGTGAAACACCTTAATTGCACACAGGTGGACACCATTCAACTAATTATGTGACTTCTAAAGACAATTGGTTGCACCAGAGCTTATTTAGGTGTGTCATAGCAAAGGGAGTGAATACTTATGCAATCAATTATTTTCAGTTTTATATTTGTAATTAATTTAGAACAATTTGTAGATTTTATTTTTCACTTTTCACTTTTTGTGTTGATCAGTAGCAAAAACTCCTAATTAAATCCATTTTGATTCCATTTGTAACACAATAAAATGTGGAAAAGTCCAAGGGGGGTGAATACTTTTGAGTGTCACTGTGTGTGTGTATATATATATATATATATATATATATATATATATATATATATATATATATATATATATATATATATAATGATAAGTCAGTCTGTCCTATAACCTCCAGATGTCCACATGACCAAATACAAATTCCCCATAAACTGATCTAAAGAATAAATAAGTTATTAACACATTAACTATTGGCTAATGAGTAATTATAGCTATAGAAATTGAGGCAATCAAGGCTTTTGGTTTTAGAAAAAGAAAAAAAACATGACTGTGCCAGATTACAAAATGTACATCAGTACCCATTTGCAGTCATGCACTGTGACGACAATATATTTTTCATAATCTGCCATTTATCTTTAGAACATTATAGAAAGGCTTTAGTAGACAGACATTTGAAATTACTGAAAAAAGAGATCTTAAAGTTGCAACCCTTAGCATATAGATGAATCATTTCCCTGATGTTAAAAACCAAATTGCAACCAGAGATATATATTTTTTTAAATGTTGCTCGAGCAGGAATATGTATTTTAAAGATCCTCAAGGAGGCTAGTAATCCAAGATTCAGGGCCACACTGTAAATGGCATTGCCTATATCGTGAAGAAATATTTAAATAAAAATATTATAATAGAAATCCCAAATCCAAGAAAGAAGATAACCACTCTAATTTTTTTAAGCCTTTAAGAAATTGGATTTAAAGCTTGATTAGTCATTAGCCTTTTCTGTGTGTTAATTCATCGTGTCAAAATTGGTAATGTTTAATTATTGTTAATTACACATATTAGGTGTACTCCACTGACATTGTGTGGTTGTAGGACTAATTTACAGATCAGAAAACCTTTAAAAGATTGCATGAAATTCTCAAGGACTTACTCAAGTGTTAAAGCTTTGTGAACACAACAAAACAGCTGTCAAAAGCATTCTGTCTTAAAAAGACATAAATCCATTAAAATGAACACCCTCCCACCAACCCACATCCTACACACACACGCATATACACAAACACACACAAGAAGAATACCAATTTCAAAAGATACCAAAATAAACTCAAGAACAAAGTGTTTTTTATTTTTGTTCTTTATTAAAATTTCTTCATGTAGACAATGTGGGGAAGCTATAAAAAAGGCCAACAAGATGCTCGGATATATTGTGAGAAGTGTTGAATTTAAATCAAGGGAAGTAATGTTAAAACTTTACAATGCATTAGTAAGACCTCATCTAGAATATTGTGTTCAGTTCTCGTCACCTCGTTACAAAAAGGATATTGCTGCTCAAGAAAGAGTGCAAAGAAGAGCGACCAGAATTATCCCGGGTTTAAAAGGCATGTCGTATGCAGACAGGCTAAAAGAATTGAATCTATTCAGTCTCGAACAAAGAAGACTACGCGGTGATCTGATTCAAGCATTCAAAATGCTAAAAGGTATTGACAATGTCGACCCAGGGGACTTTTTCGACAAGGACCAGGAGTCACAAATGGAGATTAGATAAAGGGGCATTCAGAACAGAAAATAGGAGGCACTTTTCTACACAGAGAATTGTGAGGGTCTGGAACCCGCTCCCCAGTAATGTTGTTGAAGCCGACACCCTGGGATCCTTCAAGAAGCTGCTTGATGAGATTCTGGGATCAATAAGCTACTAACAACCAAAAGAGCAAGATGGGCCGAATGGCCTCCTCTCGTTTGTAAACTTTCTTATGTTCTTAAAATGTTTGTTTACTTAGGCATGAGCATGCTGTATATGCTATCCTGACACAGATACATGATTTACTAGCGCAGGATTAAAAAAAAAAAAAAAAAAGAACAATATTTGGTTATCAGGCCAACATGCATTTGACTGTGATTTTTCTGCACTTTGACTGGCAGGATCACGACGTCACTTGTTGGATCCACCTTCACATTAGGACAGGATCAGCTGTATGCTGGGGAAAGGTGAGAATCCTTTTAATAAAACTTCCCATGTACTTTGTTTAATGTTTGGTATCACTTATCCTCCAAATGGGCAAAATCTGCTACGATCACAAGATATATGGTGTCTGATTTAGTTGCTTGATAAGGAAGAAATCTAGATGGTGCTATTTTTTCATCAGCGTGTGTCAACATTCTATAGAACCATTGAATAGTAGACCCCTCTATCTGGTAAATAGGGGCATATTAATCAAGCTTGTAAAAACTGAAGCATTTCACTTTTTTTTTTTTTTTTTTATAAATTTAGTCGTTGCCAATTATTTTTTATTATTTTCTCCCCAATTTGGAATGGCCAATTATTTTATTATGCTCAGCTCACCGCTACCACCCCAGGGCTGACTCTGGAGGGCGAAGACAAACACACGCTGTCCTCCGAAGCGTGGGCCAATTGAGCGCCGCCCCCTGGGAGCTCCCATCCTCGGTCGGCAAAGGAATAGCCTGGACTCGAACTCGCGATGTCCAGACTATAGGGCACATCCTGCACTGCACGTGGAGTGCCTTTACTGGATGCGCCACTCGGGACCCCCGGCATTTCACTTATTGTTCATTACAATGGATCTTGTATCATCCCGCAACCACGCTGGGTTTCACTGAGGTCATTGTGATAGAGCTGATTGTTTTAATATTTTCAATATTGTTTTTCAAAGTGTGCTAAATCAGTTTTTCCTGTTGCTATGGCCAACGGTTTCATCCTAGGAATCTGAAAAATAGTAATGGCATTTGCAAAGTTGTTTCTATTATCAATAATTGTATTAAGAGTTCCAAAATAATGCAATGTAGACATGATTTTAAACAAAAACTGACAAGTTTAAATATCTTTTAATTGATTTTTAAAAAACAAATTAAAAAAAATGGACTAACTGAAGGTGACATGTTTTCTGATTGATTTGGTAATGAAGTGCCACATAACACTGCAGTCTAGGGAATGGCTACAGGAAAGATAACTTACTGTTACAGGAGCCTCCTTTTTAGCTGATATTACAGATAGGCAGCCCAGACAAGGTCTTGGACGTCTCTTTGGGTTGGCTTCGAATTGTCTCTTTTCTCTGATCGGAATGTCTGGAGGGGAGGTGGCCTTCTGGTAAGATAGCAATAAGATTTAAAAAATGACATCTCTGTAAAAATTAAAAAAGGCAGTACCCCACCATCAAGTATAATTTTACACTAAAATATTTTGTCTTATTAACTTTAATTAACACCAACGATATTCATCCACAAATTAGTTCATTGTGTAAACATATCCCAGGGTTTCTACTGCGCATCTCCTTCTACCTTCCTTAGCTCCACACATTCCCACAATCCCCTTCTGCTACTGCACACTCTGAAAAGAGATCCCACTGGATGAGATTGTTTATTACATCTTTAAAGGGAGCGTATAAAACCAATGAACTACTCCATTGCATGTTAAACTTATTTTCGATCAACCAATGAGTTAGAAATAAGTGTGCATGACATGGCCAGTGACTGTGACTTATTCGTGCTGCAAATGATTTGATGTTACACCACCACTCTCTTACTTCAGACAAACACCACAACACCTAGTCCTTTACACATTTACACATTTTTAATAAACAAAACACAAAACATCCATATAAGATGGATATGTGTAAAAGATCTGAATCATTGATATGTCCAGAGGGTGAAACAATGTGGCAGGAAAATGGTTCATTTTTATGGGACAGCACTGGTAATGGAACCTAAGTTAAAAAAAATAAAAATAAAATCAGGAAGATAAGCTGTGTACCAAACATAGACAATAACTCAAAAGTGAATTAAGTTTCCGATTGTATACCTGGCTATACACAGTTACTACTGATATAAAGACATTTTGGCTCATCTAACCTAGGTCTATGGCATATCCTGAACACAGATTATTACAAAAATATGATTTCAAACAGCATACAAATGTAAGGGGACAGAAAAAAATAATAATTTGAATCTATCTGTCTCTCTAATGCGGGTTCCTAAACATCACGTTGTAATTCTAATTACCTTTTCTTGTCCCTTGTCAAATCTACCCCATACTGTGCTGGCTTGGCCGCCTCCAGCATCTTCACCATCTCCGTCCAGCAAGGATACAACACCAGGAGAAGCAGGTCTTTTTTTACAAATCTGAAAAAAATACATTTGTATTTTAGATGTAATTTCTTGTCACGGGACATTATGTAAATGCTATTATCCATGGTGCTTACGACAAACATTTACACTTGGGTCTCTTTGAGAAAGACATTACTAAATCTCAACAAAGAATTTGCCATGCTTACAATTTGCCTATGCTTATGTATACATATACATCTCCTGCCACGTAAACTCTAAACGATGAACATGACATATCAACAGTATGTACAGGATAGAATAAGAATTAGCAATGAAATGTTTAATCACAGTCTGATGAGGGATTATCCAGATGTATGTAAAACTGTGTGACATTCACAATCTTGTATATTATCATTAATGTATACTCTATAATGTTGATGCTAAGTTTCCTGTCAATTGGATAAACAGTTTGTAACAAATTGTGTGTGTGTGTGTACAGCCACCTCCACTTCATCCCCTTCGCAATGGATTTCATCCCCAGCTGGGGATAACAGAGCTGGTATAAAAATCCAACTGTAGTCTCCCTTGGAGCACCAGACAGTGGCATGAATAAAGAGATTAGAAATCGCCCGCTTAGAGGGTATAAACTATCTCTTTAAAGTTTAAAATTACCAGCTTTTAGTGGTTGGTGTCCAGTCGTCATTTTTTACAGTTTCTTCGTTTCACTTTTCCTTTTGTTCAGTCATCCTGGTGCAATATATATATATATATATATATATATAAAATAAAGAGCTAGTTATAACTTTTAAATGAATCTTAACCTCAAAAACACTATCAGGGGGTCCTCGAGTGGCTCACCTGGTAAAAGCGTGGTTGTGTGGTCATACAGCACAGGTTCGCGTCCTGGCTGTGCAAAGTTGTCGGTCTTCGCTGTGAATTCCAAAGGGAACGTAACATTGGCTCTGGCACTCCCGTGGGTTAGGGAAGCAAAAACAAAAGGGACTGTTTCTCCTCATTGCGCTACAGTGAACCCTGCTGGCCAGGCGCCCTGTGAGCTCAAAAGCGGACACCTGCAGGGCTGGCCTTTGTCCTCCAGAGGTCAGTAGCTCGCTGACATCCGCTCTCGAGTTCCTGGGTGTAAAAGAGGATAATAGTTTGGTTGTGGGATCGGAGGACGCCCACTGAACCTTTGGATCTCCTGAGCTGTGTAAGGAATTGCTGCGATGAGGAGAAAAAATTATTGGACATTCCAAATTGGGGAGAAAATCGGGGGTAAAATAATTGGGCACACTAAATGTATATATACATAACTTCACGTCTGTCCCCAGGCAGGACGATTGAGATATTCGGTAAAGAAACAATGCTATAATTAATCCCTGTAATTACGCCAATTACAGATGTTTCTTTTGCTCCTAAATTATATTGGGATGGTCAGTAAATCATTTGCTGACAATTGCATCATTCACAGAAGGTGTGCGGCAGGTGTGGGATTAATTGGGCCTATTTATATCCCCATCGCTCACAACTTCTTAATTTCATTTTCAGAAATTGTAAAACAGTTTGTGTTAACTCTATAGACACCAGCCCCCTATATACCAACTAAAGTCCATTTATATTAAATATTTAAGTACGAGCATCCCAGGGAGAAAACTAGAATAGCAAATGAGCAAGTGTGCTCAGGTCAGCGCTTTGTGGTAACTGCAGGTATTTGCATCACACTGCTGAATGACCAATAGCCACCCAGTACTGTACATTGCAAATGGGCTGTTTCATCTGAGCTCAACTGTGTTAACCCTGACCTAGTCGAGGTTAGTGAACCCTGTTGTTCTGATTATCAACATAATGTCAATAAATCTTACAAGACTGCATCACACACTTAAAGCAGTTTTTGGCAAAAACACCCACCACCACTGTCAAGTGCATAGGAAAAACATAGTTTAACTGCAGTGGAGAAGATTGGATTTAAATAATTGCAAAATACTGCATGTTTGTATATTGAAATAATGAACATGTTAATGATTATTAAAAATACCAATTGTAGTTGTTTTTTTCAGACAAACATAAAACTGTAGGCCACACTTTAGTTCAAGGACCAATTTATAAAACATCTACAATTTAAAGGTTTTGACAATTCTTATCCAGGAATACGGTTTTTACGAAAAACAAAATGTTTACATTACTAGTATCAAGCCTCGTGTCATACTATTAAGTAATTAAAAGACATTATAAATCCCTTTGTAACACTGCATTGCTACAACCTGTTATTACTATTTATGCAATAATACATTTCGAGATGCTTTATGTAAAAACTGCAGGATCTATTCAGTTGTTCTAAACTGGGTTAAAGTAAGGAATAAGGAAGATGACCATATAGCACGTGTGCAGTATTTAGACAGATCTGCTACAGTCCTCATTAAATGCACCTGCAATCCGCTGCATTTTAAAACTGTTGTTAAAATGCATTTCCACTCCACGTACGACATGCTTCCGTTTTCCCGTGTGCTACTATGCTTTCAAATCTGAACACAAAAATATATACAAGTGCTTATCTGGTTCCTAGTAGCTGATTGATCTCAAAACCTGGTCAGGTCGGGTCTTAAAGGATCCCAGTGATTCAGCATCAACAACATGTCTCGGTAACCCATTCCATACCATCACCAACCTCTGTGTAGTATGTCTCCACCAATTGGTGTCCTCTGGTCTGGTGTTAGTGCTGTGCTTTAAGTAGTGACTACAGTTACATTATTCCTGTAACAGATCTTCATAAGACCCGTCTGATTAATCTCTCCAGGGACGCATTATCTTTTTTGTAGTGCAGGGACCAGAGGCAACATAGTATTCCAAGTATGGTCACTAAGTGCATTTTTAAACTTCTGTTTGACAAATTCAGAAATGGCAAATAAACCATAAAGCCTGTAAAAATGTGGATTTTCTTCTCTTGCCCAGCTTAATTCCAATAGAAATGTGTGAAATGTCCTTTCAAGAACAAGACTCTTCATTTACTTTTAAACAGCCTACCTTTAGTTAACATCCCCAGCAAAACCCTGTCAGCAAACAGTTTAAAGCGATATTTTCTAATGTATCATAATAGTCATTTATTTAAAACAAAACAAAATAGACAAGAACAACATTGCAGGCCTTTTGTAAGCTGTGCTGTTTCTTTAATATACATTTTCTTTCTACCAACCTTTTTTCCTTTGCCCGTTTCAGACCCCTCTTGCTTGGGGGCAGCAATAGCCACAGTCAGTGTGACCACAATCAGGCAGACAAGCAGCAGTGACCTCATCTTCATAGCTCAACACTGAGCCACAAGCAGGGTGCAGGGGGTTATATAACACCTTAGTTTAGGGCTCCTCTCAAAAGGTCAGAAACCTTACAAAACGTAGAGGTTATGGTACAATACTGGGTGGTAACATGTTTTTTTTATTTTAACAAAACTAGCAATTATACTAAAGAGAAAGTTCAGTACAAATTGCAGATATACAGCAGTTTACCTACTGCACAGAAACTACAACTAGGCTACAAGATGAGTTAACATACCTAGTTTTGGGGGATGAACAAATGTCTTTTCTGAACTGCAGTTGTATTTTCCTCTGAAACGGAAAACATTTTGGGGGTATGTCTGCACTTGTCAGATGTCTTGCTTAAGTGTCAAATGTCATATAATGTCCTTGGCAGAGGTCAAGGTAAAAAATGAGGATTGCAATTTAGGAATATGCCTTTAATATACATGGTCATGTGCTTTCTTTTAGGAGTGAGACTTGACATGCCTGCCAATGAGACTGCTAAATTCTGATTTTGTTTTTGCTTTTCTTGACAGAGAGCCAAGACTTATATTTACTCTAGCTGTTTTACTAAAGCAACAGGTCCCATCACCTTGACTTGTGTTCGAGAGACGATCCCGGATAACACATCTGACCTAACTAAACAGCACATCATTAAAAATCAACTTTAAAAAGGGTAAAATCCTTTTTGTTTATATCTCACACATTTCTTGTAAGTCCTGTAATGTCCCTTATTTATGTAAGCAGCTTCAAGTGAAATTGTAATACCTTTTGAGATGTTTGTAATCATTCCGAGTGGCTCATGTTCCAATTACTCAATAACTATGTGCTAAGGTGCTTTGACCTGAGTTCAGAAGCTGCTCTTCTGTTCTATTTACCAGCTACAGTACAGACTACTTTGCTTTTCATAGTGTGTTCAATTGTTAAAGTTCCTGATTGCACCACTAAATAAACCTGGTTTCAGTGGGTCTTAACACAGTGCTCAATTGTCTATTTGGGACCCCATTGCACTGTCATCAGAATCGCTTCAGTGAATATGTTAATGATGGGGCAGGCGCTCTATAACAGGGCAAGACGAGGCAAGTCTTCAGAATACCATTTCATTGTAGTATTTTTTTACATTTTCCCTCCATTTATGCGCCACAGAATCTGGGGCAAACTCCTTTTGCGTTTGCACTTGCATTTGCACTGTGATCAGAATACAGCCCTAAGAGTTTTAGTTTATAGACAGTAACAGTTTAAGATGTTTCTGTTAATAAAAGGTTTTTAAAACATACTTTTCATGTATTTTCCTTGAGAAACTATATAAAATAGGTAGGAAATGAAAAAATGATTTAAATGAATGTTTTTTGTTTTTAAATCAAGTGATTTAATTCTTGATTTAAATCAGTGACTTCAATCGACTTGATTTAAATCAGCCAACCCTGCAGTCAACACTCACATATCCGACCCTATAAAAATTTGACTTCAGTGACAGTTAAACGAGTGTGACACATATCTGATTATTTTATTTTGGCCCGTTCCAACCCTTGTCAGTTTTTTCAGGGAACACAAAAAAGATACAATGTCAAAAATACATAGCTGAAAGGACTGTGTTTTAAAATACGTAGGCTTCCATTTAGATGTACTGTAGTTGGTTTTGTTGGAACAGTACTATATTTTCAATAGAAGTATTTTAATTCAGAATGATATGATTCTGAAAATATCACTTGCCAAAAGAGATGACTGTGGACACGTGAACTGTAATACAGTACATACTTTGAAATCTGGTACGTATTGTAGCAGTACGTAAATTTCCCCATTAACGGCCCAACAGCAAAATGATATCAAAATGTTACCCATCAGGGCCGTTTCTAGCCTTTTGGGGGCCCTAAGCAGGATTTGATTTGGGGGCCTCCCTTCACTGTAGCCCACTCCACTTGGCACGACATCAAACCAACATAGGCTTAAGCCTACTGTCTTGTAAATGTTTGTATGAGCACACATATGTACGAGCAAACATACAATGAACAAATAAAGACGTAAAGAATAAAGAGGGACCTGTTAGCAGCAACATCATCTTTTATTAACAAAAGGCAGTGAAAACAAAGTCTGGAATAGGGTTGCCACCTTTGAGATATGAAAATACTGGACGCCCCATCCCCTCCTATTGTCTTCTTCTTCATTTGTCTCTGCCATTGTGACTAACGTTACAGTATGCTACTTAATAGTTTTCATTCAAAAGGCTGATGAATGATGCATGATTCCATGATGGCCCTGGGCATGACTCACTCACTAACAAAATCTGTAAATTATTTGAAAACTGATCACTGTGATTATTTATGAAAATCAATTTAAAAGAAAATATATTTATTTATTTATTTATTGCTAGGGGGGCCCCTAGCGGCAGGGGGCCCTAAGCAGTCGCTTATGTCGCTTATACCTAGAAACGGCACTGTTACTCATGCACAGAACTGCGTAAAAGGCAAAAAGCAATGCAATTTAGCAAAAGATTTAAAAAAAAACACCAGTTTCCACAATTATAACAGTATCCAAAGTCAGTATTTAAAATTGCAGAACATAGTGCTCGATAAGGCCCTAATGTCACAGTTCACTTGCAAATGAAAATGCACAAAAGCAACTAAAGATCACAGATTTAAAAAGAAATATAAAAATGCATCACAGTATCTAAAACTGTTTAATGACTTTTACATTAGCGTAGCTTCTCGTTCACTTTGTTTTTGCTGCATTTTCGTCATGTGAAATTGGAGGAAGTGCTGTGTAACTGCACAATAAAGACAGACTGATTTGGCATGGGAGAAAAAAAAAGTGGGTTGTGACAGATAACAAGTACATTGTAACACTGAATAGATTGGCTTTGTATCAGAAAACTGGAGACGGAGTCGGAAATCATGTGTGACGGGTAAGTGCATTCATTTGTGACATTATTTACATACAGTATATATATAAAATGGGGATTGATTTTATTCTTAATGCAGGGCGGTAAAACGCGACTAACCTGTATCTGGGTAACGGATAACCGAATGCTGACTGTATGTAGTTGGTGCTTTGGTTGGCAACAATGCATGTCTATATTGTCCCAATGGAGGATGATTATAGAGCATAATTTCTCAACAGCTGGTTGTTTTTGCTAATAGCGAGTTATAAATAAAAAGTAACTTTGAGCAGTGCATAGTTACAAGTATGGGGGCATTACTTTATTAATGCACGGTCTATTTTAAAGTGGGTGGGGCTAACCAAATCATTAAAAGTGGGTGGAGTTAACAAAATAATTTAAAGAGGTGGGGCTAACCAAATCATTTAAATGGGGCGGGGACTCAGTGGCGACGCATAGGGGGGGCACGCCTGGTCACGTGCCCCCCCAGATTTCTGCCAGGCAGTGGCTTAGCCACTGTGTTAGGATCGTTCACACTGAAACATGTGTAAAAAATTGCAATATTGTTATATTTTTCGCTTCCCATTATAGCGGGGCGGACGTGGCATGGGCGGCGCTGATTTTTCTTTTCGCTCACGGAAAGAACTTTTTATTTACCGCGTTGCTATCAACCAATGAGAATACATAAGCAAGCTGTACTTGCTCAACCCCAAACACAGATGCATGAAACATATAGGCTATGATTACTGTATATGCTATGTAGCCTAGCTACTACACATATAGATGTGGTAGAGGACATCTACTATGTAATGAGTAGCCTATGTATTTACATAGAATGCACTCGCCTCATGACATATCTTATTGCCAGCTGACCTCTCCAGCAGCCAGCCTACTAATAAGATTGTCATTTTTCACGGATTGTGCAGCCAGCTTCATCAAGGGACGGTAACCAAGTCCATCCAGGTCTTGGAGATGGAGTGGTAAATGTACAACCTGTTATTAATTGAATAACTAAAGAAATAAATCAGAATGAAAACAGTTCTGGACGCTGCTGAGAGAAAACCGGCAAAACTGTTTCAATTCCTGAGTTCGGTTACCTACTTGTTTTCATTCTGATTATTTGTTTAGGCTACAATGTGTCCGTCAGCGAATGTCAGTGCAGTGTGATACCAAAAAAAATGAGTGGTTGGATTTGCTGTCAATCAACCCAAGTTTTTTGTTGGATCAGCTGTTTGTACATTTTTTTGTGTGTTTAAAGGCGCTGTAGTTATACAATGTAGTTAATGCAACTGTGTGCACAAGTCCCTCCTCCCCCGAACCTCCAGAAGATTAGGTACCATCGGCAGTCCTGCGTCAGTCAAAGAGTAATTACATTAGTCAGGATTTGTAAAATTAAATAAAATGGTTTGCTTTGCTTTGAACACCAAATGTGAAATGAACAACCATAAGTACGAATGAAATTATATATAGTTACTTATTATCATAATGTGAAATTGAAATCTGATGCGCATGTTAAAAGTTCAAGTCCTTTGCTTCGTATTTACTTTTTTGTTTTTAAACGGAAGTGTTATGAACTGAATCTCTCTTTTTAACTATTTTGCACAACAGTGTATTTGGTTATTGGCCTAAGACTCACCGTTTCAACGGTGTCAGTAGTGCTCAACAGAAAATAACATCCAAAAAAAATAAAAATAACAATAATATATATATATATATATATATATATATATATATATATATATATATATATATATATATATATATATATATATAATTGCATGCCCCGGTATCTACGATATGGAGTCTTGCATGCCCCTGTAGCTACAATATGGAGTCTTTCCATCCACCTCCGATTGCTTCATTCCGGAGGTGCATGCAATTTATATATATATATATATATATATATATATATATATATATATATATATATATATATATATATATATATATATATATATTTGGATGCCCCGGTAGCTAAATGCTTAGTTACGGCGCTGGGCAAAACCAAAGCCCATGGCCAGTATACAATATTTTTCTGTATGCATTATTTTCTGTTGAGCACTACTGACACCGTTGAAACGGTGAGTCTTAGGTCGCCTGCGGATATATTAGTCCAATCAATGCGTCTGAACCTGGTGTGTAATCCCAAGGTAACTGCTCACTGTTAACACGTTTTAATACGTTAATTCACGTTTAAGTAATACAGTGTCCCCTTCAGACATGTTAATGGAGAGATTCGGAAATAACATTCAAAACTACACTCTAAAAAGTAAGGGTTCTTTGAGGGTTCCTCAGGGAACCTTAGGGTTCTATTGCAAGTTTTTTTCACAGTAAGGGTTCGTTTGGGAACCTCTGGTTGCTGTGTCTAATATAATATTGCAAAGGGTTCATCTTAGAACTCTTTATATCAATACATTGTAAATTGTGCTCTACAATATTGATGTGCAAATCGCAATTTTTAATACACAATACATGATGAGAGAAAAAGTCTGTCATAAAAAGGTAAACACCATAAATGGTTATAATTTTGTACACGGTATTGAGAGGAAATCAAAGGGCAGATAATATTTTGCCAAATATTTAACTAGAATTTATAATAGTATATGTATGTATAACATGTCCGACATTGCAATTATTCCTCACAGGTCCTTTGTCGGACTGGGTCCGACATCATTATAGCAACGCAATAAACGGGTGTTTAGTCGTTTTTTCTCCGGAAAAAGCCGAGAAAACCATTCAATTGCCGAGTGGTAGCGACAGGAGCCGAGACAAGTCGGAAAAAAAAAAAAAAAAAAAAAAAAGGCGTATTTCATGAATAGTCATACATGTTATCAGGTATCAGATAATGGGCGTCCATAATAAACAAGCTGGCTAAGTGCGTCAGCGCACTGAGACTATCATGGACATTTGCAGAGCTTTTTTCAGATGTTATAGTAATAAAATAATGACTTGGATCGCATTATTGAGGAGTTTGGTGATAAAACGAGTGATCTGGAGATGATCGATCGGTATGTACGACTATTATTATTATTATTATTATTATTATTATTATTATTATTATTATTATTATTTATTTCTTACACAGCTGAACGCTATAGCAAACAAAAGGCTGGGGAGGGGCTGGAGATGCCTAGTGTGTGCTTTGTTGATATGCAGGGCCATTTAAACCCGTTTGACTGAAAAGAAATACTTTTAAACAGCGCGTATAAAATTAACTGCGCGTGTGAAAATTAATTAGACCTGGCGTGCCTGACGCGCGATTAATAAATGGACCGCAAAGGGTTGTTAGCCTTTAGGCGTAATTCGGGGGATGTCGTAGAGGGCGCTCTCCCGCTTTGCGCTCCTTTTTTCTTCTTATCCTATTTCCTTTTCTTTGGCCTATCTTACCTTCCCTCCGTGGCATCCTGCCCGGTAGCGTCCGCGATCTCTTCCGGGTGGAAACTGATCCCAGTTCAGCCTCATTTAGTATTTACAGCCAATCCCACAATGCAGCGCTCGCCACGTCAATTATTAGGGCATGGCCAGCACTGCTCCACGTATGTGTTATTGGCTGCCCCTCCTGTCTATCTCGCTCTCCTTTTCTACTTTAACCCAGCACTATTTCCGCTTCCTTGTCTGTATTTGTTTTTTGTTCCTCCTCCTCCCCACCTCTGCTCCTTTCCATATCGCACTGTCCGCACAGGGCTCCCTCAGGGGGGGAAGTGAGTCTCACTCCCCCGGCTGTCCGGGTCGGCCTCTCGTCTCAACCACTGCCGCCCGGCTGTTCCTCGCCGGCCTGAGGGGACCCCCGGCCACATCCTATTCTTCTGCTGCTTATGCGCTAAGCCTTCCAGGCCTCAACCTTGCTGTCCCATCTCCTCTCTTCTATTTCAGGTCCAGGACCATTTCAGCCCCCTCATGCAGTAGGCCGTGCCTCCACCTGCCGAGCGGGCCCCGACCGAGGGGGGGGTTTCTCTGTTTTCGTCTCTCCTAAACGGACCCGAGACACTTTTTCCTAAGCTCTCCACGCCGCCCAGCTGCCAGCTTAGCTGCCTGAGGATGCTGCACTGAGTTGCGAAGGATCTGTCCTTTTGTCCTGTTCGTCCCCTTCCTGTCTCTTGCTCCACTAAACGCCCAGCAGCCAGAGGATGCTGCCTGACCCGTCGGGAGCGAGAGTCAGTTTGTTGTATGTTATATGTCTAAACTTTGCTCTCTCTCTCACTTTTACGTCACCCAGCAGTCGGAGGATGCTGTCTGACCCGGCGGAAAGTGTTTATATCTAATCCTTTGCTCTTCTCATGTCTCCCTCTCTACGTCGCCCAGCAGCCAGAGGATGCTGCCTGACCCGACGAGAAGGGAAAACTCCCCTGCACAACACAATACAACATAAATAAATAAATAAATAAATAAATAAATAAATACATTATGCTATCGCTGGCAAAAGGCTGTTTGAAATTTTTTAACTACTAAAAGTAGAAAAAGCGCGGTCGACGAAGAAATGCCCCAGCAACAGCGGTTGCCCTCTCAACCAATCAGCTGCCATCGCAACCCACAGCGCGAGGCAGGTGTTCAACGTTTCTTCACAGGCGGTAGAGCTTTCTTCACTGAGAGGTGAGTAAAACCTTTTAATAACGCTAATTATCTTTATTTGTGTGAATGAATGAAAAAAATATAAACTAAAGACGTACAGACAGCTGTACAACATCCACGAGTAAAATAAAAAAGGTTATTTTGCTTTTGTTAATGATGCGGGTCAATGATAGAATTTCTGAGGTAATTTTTTTTTTTTTTTTTTTTTTTTTTTTTACTAAACCTGATGACGATAATCAATTGGCCTGAACTGAGAGAGGAAAAAGGTAATACTTATGATACTTCTGGGAACTTTCTGACGTAAAATGTTTCATTAAGTCTATTGTTTAATGACGATTTCTAGGATACATGAGTATTAAGTATGAGGTAAATATATGATTTGCTTCACTGCTACGATTTCTCGGGCGGTTTCTGGTACGAAAATAATAAAACACAAATTACTGTATCTTTTTCTCTTGACTAAATGAGACTTTTTTTATCGACGTTCTTTTAAAACCATGGTGTTTAATATAATTTGTCACTCATGCAAACTGAAAACAATTTTATTTTAGTACTACTGTAAAAAATAAAAAAAACAACGTAAAAATACAGTACTGAATAATAATTCCTGGTAATTGTGTGACAAAGCATTAAGTATTGTAGTTTACGGTGTCAATATATGACAGCGTCTGAAATGGTGCGCATCACTTGAACAGTTGAGTAAGCGTTCTTTCGCGGGCTAGGATGTAGGCTACACCGCCTTGCAGGTCCAGTGTGCCTAACAACAGAACATTAACATAACATTAAACACCAAATCCCAAATCACAAAGCGCACACACACACACGCAGTCCAGTGACCACGCCTTCCTGCTCGCACACAACATTATAAACATAAACATTTGGCTGCCGAGAAAAGCTTAGCTATTTTTCTGTTCGTATGTCACCAGGCATGTAGACAAAGACGTAAACACACAAACAGATTTAATAAGAAAAAGAGGCACTACATATTATTTCTAACAGGGTTTTTCAATTACATGATAGAAAAAATCAATGTAATTCTGCATATGAATAATTTGATGCATTGGTATTGGGAGACACAAGTACTGTACCTCTAATCAATCTGATCACTTTAGAGGAGGGGCAGTTTCAGTTGCCAACAAACAGCATATATCTTAAAGTGCAAAGGAAAAAAGTGAGTGATCCACAAATGTTTTCGGGAGTACTGTAAGCTTCAGGAAAAACTAAACACAATTTCAAGCCGTCCTTTTAACTAACAGACAAATATTCTTTCATGAAAAAAAGGTTTTCTTTCAAAAACTATTTTACATAACTTTCTACTGTCAATTCAACTGCTGTAGAGAAACATATATATATATATATATATATATATATATATATATATATATATATATATATATATATATATATATATATATTAATTGGCTCACATAGCAGACTTTATTGACCATGTTTGGTCAAGATGCATTATGCTGTATGATATTAAACAGCTGATCCTTTTGCTTGACTGGGCAAGGTGAGTATGGGCACATGTTCATACAATCCTTTGGCTCTAAGTCTGGGCAAGGTGGGGCTTGTTTTATCATGTCAAGCATGTGATCATTTTGCCTAGACATGGTCCATCTTACCAGTTTAATGTTACCAGGGGCTTAGCTAGGAATAGATTTTTACTGAGGCAAAAATCAAATTTTTGTCTAAAAAAAAAAAACAACACCCTGTGCATATCCTGTTCATGTTACGAAGGTGAAATATATCATATTTTAAAGCCTGGAGACTATTAATGCAAACTGCAAAGCGATACAACAAATTCCTAAAATTACCCTATTCACACTGTTAGAAATATGTGATATTAAAAGGACAAGAAGAATAGAAGTTATAGATATGAACACGTAGATGGGTTTATACCTTCATTGAGAGACATGCGTTTGGTTCACTGCTATTGAAGTTAATGCTGACACTGATGACACTGATGCTACAACTGGAGCTGGTAAGACTGGTGCTGCTACTTCTGGAACTGATGCTGACACTGCTGGGACTGGCAGGACTGGTGCTGCTACTGCTGGAACTGGTAAGACTGGTGCTGCTACTGCTGGAACTGGTAAGACTGGTGCTGCTACTGCTGGAACTGGTAAGACTGGTGCTGCTGGGACTGGTAAGTGGTTCTGCTACTGCTGGGACTGGTAAGACTGGTGCTGCTACTGCTGAAACTGGTAAGACTGGTGCTGCTGGGACTGGTAAGACTGGTGCTGCTACTGCTGGGACTGGTAAGACTGGTGCTGCCACTGCTGGGACTGGTAAGACTGGTGCTGCCACTGCTGGGACTGGTGCTGCTACTGCTGGGACTGGTAAGACTGGTGCTGAAACTGGTAAGACCGGTGCTGACACTGCTGGGACTGGTAAGATTGCTGATACTAATGCTAAGACTGATCGGACTGCTGAGACTGTATGATGCCACAATTAAAAACTGATTTAGAAGACTTTACTTTAAATCAGGGTTTGCTAATCCTCCTATGGCCTGATCTATCGAAACGCTGTAACACTTCCTCCTGGGACATGTCCGCACATACTAGCAGGGCAAGGCCATTCAGTCTATTTTTACCCATACTGCTGCGAGACCAATCAAACATATCGAAACAATGCACTCAGTTAAACTCTTTGTCATCATGAACAGAGACCGTAAGAATCTGTTTGCTGCGGAAAACACGTACTGTCTATATGCTGTCAGAGAATATTTGTTTTTACACTTGGGGCGGGGCAAAAAACATGCAAGGATTTTTTTGTTTGTTTGAGAACCAAGCTAATACACTTATCATATATCATCATGAACAAAGACAATGTTGCTTTAAATGTACATAAATCTACTTTAAACTGCTTCTGGTGTACAGAGGTCAAGGTTGAACGTGGCGCACTGTCCATGTCTCATTCATGCTGGAACGTAGCTGCAGTTTACTTCAGTATCCAGTGCATGGTTACCACTGAACAAGCTGTTTAAAGATGCTGAAAATGATTAATAAATAAATAAATAAGTAAATAAATAAATCACCTGTATTAAAAACTTTGGATTTTTGTCTCTAACGAAAACATTCGGAAAATATATATATATATATATATTTTTTTTTTGAACTGCTGTTGCCAAACAGTGAATTTATAAATAGAATTACCTCCAATTCTTCTAGCCCATGGCATCAAATACAATACATGAAAAGTATTAAAAACTAACAGCTATAAATTATTACATCAGGGGAGAGGGATGGTGTTGAAATTGAAGAATTAAGGGAATGGGAATATGCAAATAAAGATGATCACAATATAACGTAAGATGCTGCGTCAGCATTTTATTTTTAAAATACAGTGTAAGTGATTTATTTTTCTGGTTTTTTTTTTTTTTTTTTTTTTTTTTTTAAGGACCCTACAACTCCCACACCTGTCATTATCTGGGGAAACCCCTTCCATCTTGATACAAAAATTGGTCTGAGAATGAATTGACAACATTTACTTGCTGAGGAGGCTGTGTGGTCCAGTGGTTAAAGAAAAGGGTTCGTAACCAGGAAGTCCACGGTTCAAATCCCACCTCGGCAAACTGACTCATTGTGTGACCTTGAGCAAGCCACTTAACCTCCTTGTGCTCCGTCTTTCGGGTGAGACATAATTGTAAGTGACTCTGCAGCTGATGCATAGTTCACACTCCCTAGTCTCTGTAAGCCTTGGATAAAGGTGTCTGCTAAATAAACAAATAATAATAACCTGAGGCCCTCACCCAGAGATTTGGGCTTCTTTTTTCCTTGTATTTTGTGTACAATATCAAATACCCACAGAGAAAAAACAGCCTAATATTATATTGAGAAATGTATTTTGGGTACTCCAAAAAGATCAGAAAACTCCACCTAGTATAGTGGGAATAGTAAACTTTCTTTTGTCAGGCGCCAGGTCGGGAAAGCAATAAGGGTGTTGGTTCTGCTATAATAACCACAGGCTCAGGGATTACTTTTTTTTTTTTTTTTTTTTTTCTTTTGAGCAGACACCCTTACCCAGGGCAACTTACAGTTGTATACAGCTATGCTGATGATAACCACCTGTTATCTGTCCCTAAGCAAGGACATTCTTCTGCCTGGGTGTTATTAGCTACTTGCCTTACAGACATCAAGCATTGGATGTCACAGAATCTAATGTTGAATTGAGATAAAACAGAGGTTATGCTAGTGGGCTCACAGAACCAACTAAAAGGAAATGTAGGATTACATGAGCATGACCCTTGCAGTCTCTCATCAAAATTTAAAGTCGAAATTAAGAGTTTGAGGGTAATCTTTGAGTCTGATCTATCATTTTAGACTCATACTAGGGAAGTTACTAAAGTATATTTTTACCATTTGAGAAATATAGCTAAACTTAGACCAACTCCCCAATAATGTTGTTGAAGCTGACATCCTGGGATCCTTCAAGAAGCTGCTTGATGAGATTCTGGGATCAATAAGCTACTAACAACAAACAGAAATAAGAAATAAATAATAAAAGAAACAACCTTCTTATGTTCTAATTATTTCTGTATCTGATGCCGAGAGAATAATACATGTCTTTGTTTCATCTAGAATTGATTATTGTAATGTACTTTTTTAAATGGTGATTTTGCTGTTAACTTATAAGGCCCTGAATGGATTAGCGCCTCATTATTTACAGGAGTTACTGACACCGTATCTTCCAAACCACACTCTGAAATCACAGGATGTGGGGCTGCTGGTTATTCCTAGGGTCAACAAAACAACACGGGAGGCAGGGCTTTTTTCTGGAATGCTCAGCCTTCGTTTATCAGGAAATCTGGGTCCATTACAGTTTTCAAGTCAAGACTAAAAACACACTTTTATAAAATGGCTCGCTTATCTTAGTGGGTTTTAATGTAACTTTAAAATTGGTGCTTTTGTATTGTGTATACTGTTTAAATCTGTATTTAAATGGGCTGAGTGTAGCAGTTATATGTGTGACCTGCTATACAAACGGATTGTGATTTTTTTCCTGCTATGTACTATACAGTGCTTTGCGATACTTTTGTATAAAAAGCCGCTATATAAATGCAATAAATAAATAAATAAAAATAAATGTGTTAATATTTTTTATAATACTTGTTTTATAAAATACTTGTGACTAAAGTTAGGTTTTTGCTTGTTTTGTTTGTAATTAAATTAATTACATTATGGATAATATATTATGATTAGTTATAATTAATATATTTATATATCTACCTGTCAAGAAATGTTGTCAGCCTTTCACTTATTTGTGTATTTGTTATTCTAAGAGTAATGAAACATATACAGACTGTTTTATTTGTATGCATTTATGTGTTATAATTAAAAGTATAACTCCTATACTGTATTTATTTACCCGTAATAAAGGGTTTCTATAAAAAGTATTTCTTTGATTTTATTGATATTGCAAACCAGTAATTCCTAGCATGTTATTTAACCAGACAAATTATGCAGACACGCATATTATATATATATTTATATATAATATTTATATATAAATATTATGCATGTAAGTTTGTAAATAAACATAAAAGGTTCCAAGTAGAACCTTGAGGTTCTTAAAAGATCCTTATTTGTAAGGTTCCTCATGGAACCCTAGTAAAAAGGTTCTTCGAAGCACCTTAAAAGCTTCCTCCACAGTATCAACCCCAGATTTAGAGTGTATGCGCGAGTAAATACCATCCTAACTATTAAGGGAATGGGAATATGCCTCTCCATCATATATATCAAGATAAGCACCAACTAAGACGTAGCTTTACAGTAAACTAATGTGATCCATATGTGTCTCCATCCATTTACGTTTCCTTCCATATGATGATGTAGATATCCTTCTGTCTGGTGTTAATGGCTGAAGTGTAATGCTGGCTCCAGGGATCAGCTTATTTTGCCTCCCTGGCGCATCAGCACACACGACGGCTGCGATGCTGGCTCCGGGGATCAACCAAAGTGCGGCCTCCCCAGCGCATCAGCATGACAACTGTCTGGATTGAGCTAAGTAGGGTACATCTCTGGTGTTTTCAAGTGGGCAGATTCCATCCTCAGTGTTTCGTCGACTAGCCCACGACACTTCAAGAGGGCTCGACGGTGATTCTGGCGTCCCAGCATGACCCCCCTCCGTCCCCCACTCAACTCAGCCCAGCTTACTTACCTGTACATCAGCGTTTCTTTCTTTCTATTGTGCTTGGGATCCCCAGCCAGAATCTTTCCGTCTCAACCACAGCCAGTTGCTGCTCCTCTCTACTGCTTCAGATAAGTTCTTCACTGTGCGACGCAACTCTTCGCCGCTGAATCCGACGTCTCTGAGAAACCGGGTTGTAGAGTGTGCCACAAATATATATATTTGCATGCCCCGGTAGCTAAATGCTTAGTTACGGCGCTGGGCAAAACCAAAGCCCATGGCCAGTATACAATATTTTTCTGTATGCATTATTTTCTGTTGAGCACTACTGACACCGTTGAAACGGTGAGTCTTAGGTCGCCTGCGGATACATTAGTCCAATCAATGCGTCTGAACCTGGTGTGTAATCCCAAGGTAACTGCTCACAGTTAACACGTTTTAATACGTTAATTCACGTTTTAAGTAATACAGTGTCCCCTTCAGACATGTTAAAGGAGAAATTAGGAAATAACATATAAAACTATGTGCGAGTAAATACAATCCTAACTCCTAACAACCAAAAGAAAAAAAAATAGCAATAATATATATATATATATATATATGATTTCCATTACACGAGAGTAGATGTTAAAACTTCATGCTGATTTGAACTCTGCTCTCGCCATGCTGATTTGAACTCTGCTCTCGCCAAGATAAGCACCAACTAAGACGTAGCTTTACAGTAAACTAATGTGATCCATATGTGTCTCCATCCATTTACATTTCCTTCCATATGATGATGTAGATATCCTTCTGTCTGGTGTTAATGGCTGAAGTGTAATGCTGGCTCCGGGGATCAACCACAGTGCGGCCTCCCCAGCGCATCAGCATGACAACCGTCTGAATTGAGCTAAGTAGGGTACATCTCTGGGGTTCCACACTCTCCCATCTCATCCATTCTCCCTGCTTGGCCTGGGAAATGGCCTTTATACACCTCATCCTCTCCTCCTGCTTTTGCACCTCGTTGACTACCAGCTTCCTCCTTTGAGCAGGGGCTGCCTTGTGCCATATAGGAGGAGCTGAACTGAAACCAAGACCCCCCCTTCCATGCTGAACTTGCCCCATGATATCACCAATTTGAAGGGCAGCCTTTGCATCTTCCACAGCTTTCTTTGCCGCCCACTTTCTTCCAGTTTTCAACACAGGTGCTGCCTCCCTTACGCATTTATCGCGTGACTCTACTAATGTCATTTCCAGTCTGACCTTGGCGCACTTAAACTCCTCGGTTAGAGCAGAGACTGGTAGCTGCAGTATTCCTTTACCATAAAGTCCCACTCTGCTGAGGCAGCGTGGAACTCCCAACCATTTCCTGATGTATGAACTGATTAAAGCTTCCAGCTTCTCTACTGTTGTCAAAGAAACCTCGTACACAGTCAGTGGCCACAGCAACCTCGGCAGTAGACCAAACTGAAAGCACCAGAGTTTTAGTTTACCTGGTAGAGCGCAGCTGTCTATGCTCTTCAACCCTTCCACTGCTTGTTGTCTAACTTCTCCCACACAAACTGTGTCCTTTAGATCCCCGTCGTACCATCTCCCAAGACTCTTCACTGGCTTCTCAGACACTGTTGGTATTGCCTCACCATTAATGAAGAATGTTTTATCTACTACTTTGCCTTTAATTATAGAGATGCTCCTTGATTATGATTTCCATTACACGAGAGTAGATGTTAAAACTTCATGCTGATTTGAACTCGGCTCTCGCCAAGATAAGCACCAACTAAGACGTAGCTTTACAGTAAACTAATGTGATCCATATGCGTCTCCATCCATTTACGTTTCCTTCCATATGATGATGTAGATATCCTTCTGTCTGGTGTTAATGGCTGAAGTGTAATGCTGGCTCCAGGGATCAGCTTATTTTGCCTCCCTGGCGCATCAGCACACACAACGGCTGCGATGCTGGCTCCGGGGATCAACCAAAGTGCGGCCTCCCCAGCGCATCAGCATGACAACCGTCTGGATTGAGCTAAGTAGGGTACATCTCTGGGGTTTTCAAGTGGGCACCTTCCATCCTCAGTGTTTCGTCGACTAGCCCACGACACCTCAAGAGGGCTCGACGGTGATTCTGGCGTCCCAGCATCACCCCCCTCCGTCCCCCACTCAACTCAGCCCAGCTTACTTACCTGTCCCCAGCCAGAATCTTTCCGTCTCAACCACAGCCAGTTGCTGCTCCTCTCTGCTGCTTCAGATAAGTTCTTCACTGTGCGACGCAACTCTTGGCCACTGAATCCGACGTCTCTGAGAAACCGGGTTGTAGAGTGTGCCACAAATCCTCGACAACCCACTTCCACTGGGTAAACCCGAACTCTCCATCCTCGCTGTTCCGCTTCAGTGGCTAGTTGAGCATACCGCAGTTTCTTCCTCTCATACGCCTCACCTACAGCGTCCTCCCATGGCACTGTTAACTCTACCAGGTGAACAAGGCGTGCTGATCCAGACCACAAGACAATATCTGGTCGAAGGTTAGTGGTGGCAATCTCAGGTGGAAAAATAAGCCGTTGACCAACATCTGCCAGCATATTCCAGTCTCTAGCAGCTTCCAGTTGTCCTGGGCGAGGATTGGTTTTAACACCTTTTCTTGGTGGTTGCTCTCCTGGGCGGAGGAATGTTGTCTTTTGTGTGTAATGTTTTGATGGAACAGGTGGCAACTTATTGGTCATGTTACGCTTGTCTTCCAATGCTAAGGCCAAACATCGCAGCACCTGGTCATGGCGCCAAGTAAACCGTCCTTGGCTAAGAGCCACCTTACATCCTGTCAAAATGTGCCTTAATGTTGCAGGTGATGAACACAAAGGACATGAGGGATCCTCTCCTACCCAGAGGTTTAGGTTCTGTGGTGATGGGAGAACATCATATGTTGACCTGATGAGGAAACTGATCCTGCTCTGTTCCATTGACCATAGGTCTTGCCAGCCAATCTTGCGTTGTTCCACACTCTCCCATCTCATCCATTCTCCCTGTTTGGCCTGGGAAATGGCCTTTATACACCTCATCCTCTCCTCCTGCTTTTGCACCTCGTTGACTACCAGCTTCCTTCTTTGAGCTGGGGCCGCCTTGTGCCATGTAGGAGGAGTTGAACTGAAACCAAGACCCCCTCTTCCATGCTGAACTTGCCCCATGATATCACCAATTCAAAGGGCAGCCTTTGCATCTTCCACAGCTTTCTTTGCCGCCCACTTTCTTCCAGTTTTCAACACAGGTGCTGCCTCCCTTACGCATTTATCGCGTGACTCTACTAAAGTCATTTCCAGTCTGACCTTGGCGCACTTAAACTCCTCGGTTAGAGCAGAGACTGGTAGCTGCAGTATTCCTTTACCATAAAGTCCCACTCTGCTGAGGCAGCGTGGAACTCCCAACCATTTCCTGATGTATGAACTGATTAAAGCTTCCAGCTTCTCTACTGTTGTCAAAGAAACCTCGTACACAGTCAGTGGCCACAGCAACCTCGGCAGTAGACCAAACTGAAAGCACCAGAGTTTTAGTTTACCTGGTAGAGCGCAGCTGTCTATGCTCTTCAACCCTTCCACTGCTTGTTGTCTAACTTCTCCCACACGAACTGTGTCCTTTAGATCCCCGTCGTACCATCTCCCAAGACTCTTCACTGGCTTCTCAGACACTGTTGGTATTGCCTCACCATTAATGAAGAATGTTTTATCTACTACTTTGCCTTTAATTATAGAGATGCTCCTTGATTTAGTGGGCTTGAATTGCATTCGTGCCCATTCAATGTTATTGGTTAATTTGCCCAATAATCGATTAGTGCAGGCTACTGTTGTAGTCATGGTTGTCATGTCATCCATGTATGCTCGAATTGGTGGTAGTCGCATTCCAGAAGCCAAGCGCTCTCCTCCTACTACCCATTTTGATGCCCTAATGATTACTTCCATTGCCATGGTAAAAGCCAGTGGACAAATGGTGCATCCTGCCATTATTCCAACCTCTAGGCATTGCCATGTAGTGCTGAATTCTGAAGTTGAAAAACTGAATTGCAAATCTCCAAAATAGGCTTTCACTAAATTTGTTATTGTCATCGGTACACTGAAAAAATCAAATGCTGCCCAAAGTAGTTCATGTGGCACTGAACCATATGCATTAGCCAAATCCAGGAATGTCACATGGAGCTCCTTCCTCTCCTTTTTAGCTGATTGAATTTGTTGCCAGATCACATTGATGTGTTCTAAGCAACCTGGGAAACCTGGAATGCCCGCTTTTTGTATTGAAGTGTCAATGAAGCAGTTCTTTAATAGGTAAGCTGACAATCTCTGAGCAATAATGCTGAAGAAAATCTTGCCTTCTACGTTTAATAGGGAAATGGGACGAAACTGACTGATGCTTGTAGAATCTTTTTCTTTATTATTATTATTATTATTATTATTATTATTATTATTATTATTATTATTATTATTATTATTATTATTATTTATTTCTTAGCAGACGCCCTTATCCAGGGCGACTTACAATTGTTACAAGATATCACATTATACATTATTTCACATTATACAGATATCACATTATTTTACATACAATTATCTTTAGGTATAAAGACTCCACCTGCTCGGCGCCATGCTCTTGGTACAACCTGTTTTTCCCATGCCACTTTCATCAATTTCCACAGAATTCGTAGAACTCCTGAAGCACTCTTGTACGCTCTGTACGGAACTCCATTAGGCCCTGGAGATGATGAAGCCCTTGCTTTTTTCACAGCTTGCTCGATTTCTTTCCACTTAGGTGCACAGTCCTCCATTTGGTATTCTGGTAGATTGATAGGTGGGATGTCTGACTTAATTGACATAGGCTCCTGCCTTTTTGAATCTGTATGTGTTTCCTCCAAATATCTCTCCAGCTCAACTTTAGATGCTTTTAGTGTGCCATTCTTCTCACTGGTGAATAACTTCTTTACAAATTTGAATGGGTCTTTATGAAAGTTAGCTCTCGCAACGTTGAGTCATCTTCCGCCCCCGCTCTCGCAGACTCTAGGGGTATTTTTCTCTTTAATGTCTTAGAAGCCTTGGGCGGGTGTCTCCAGCATCCTGTAAACACAGAGCTGGATACTGCCGACAAGGGTAGCTAACCCTTACCAGCCCCAATGGGGTCTCTTTCCTCCTGTCAGCTGTCTCTCCAGGCTGTCACAAGGTCTTTCCCTTGTTGCCAGCTGCACTATTCACAGCAGTCACTGGACGTATCCAGATCTTCATGAATTCCATTACACGAGAGTAGATGTTAAAACTTCATGCTGATTTGAACTCGGCTCTCGCCAAGATAAGCACCAACTAAGACGTAGCTTTACAGTAAACTAATGTGATCCATATGTGTCTCCATCCATTTACGTTTCCTTCCATATGATGATGTAGATATCCTTCTGTCTGGTGTTAATGGCTGAAGTGTAATGCTGGCTCCAGGAATCAGCTTATTTTGCCTCCCTGGCGCATCAGCACACACGACGGCTGCGATGCTGGCTCCGGGGATCAACCAAAGTGCGGCCTCCCCAGCGCATCAGCATGTCAACCGTCTGAATTGAGCTAAGTAGGGTACATCTCTGGGGTTTTCAAGTGGGCACCTTCCATCCTCAGTGTTTCGTCGACTAGCCCACGACACTTCAAGAGGGCTCGACGGTGATTCTGGCGTCCCAGCATGACCCCCCTCCGTCCCCCACTCAACTCAGCCCAGCTTACTTACCTGTACATCAGCGTTTCTTTCTTTCTATTGTGCTTGGGATCCCCAGCCAGAATCTTTCCGTCTCAACCACAGCCAGTTGCTGCTCCTCTCTGCTGCTTCAGATAAGTTCTTCACTGTGCGACGCAACTCTTGGCCGCTGAATCCGACGTCTCTGAGAAACCGGGTTGTAGAATGTGCCACAAATATATATATTTGCATGCCCCGGTAGCTAAATGCTTAGTTACGGCGCTGGGCAAAACCAAAGCCCATGGCCAGTATACAATATTTTTCTGTATGCATTATTTTCTGTTGAGCACTACTGACACCGTTGAAACGGTGA